>NC_140585.1:834314757-834607474 GCF_964204655.1 Triturus cristatus
GGGAGGGGCCATGGCAGCACAGAAGACCATGCATGGCAAGTGGGAGGGTTAGTGGCAGCACAATGGCTATGATGGGCAAGAAGGAGGGTGCAGGGGCATGCACAAAGGACGATGGAGGATAGAAGGGAGGGTCAGGACCTGTGCACAGACAAGAAAGTTCAGGGGAAGGGGCCTCACAACAGACCGCACGGGGCAGGCAGGAGGAGCAGTTGCAGCACAACAGACCAGGGAGGGCAGAAGGGTGTGGCAGTACAATGGACCATGTAGGACAGGAGGAAGAGGATAGGGGCATGGCATGTGGACAGGCAGGGTGGAGGTGGCAGGGACAGGTTACAGTCATCTGACAATGCTAGGCAGGTTGGAGGGGAGTGGCAGCTCAACAGAACACTCAGAGTAGATAGGAGTGGCAGGTCCATGGAACATGGTGGGCAAAAAGGATGGAGCAGGGGCATGCACAAAGACATCGGAGGGCAGGGGGAAGGAGAATAGGGGCAGCAAGCTAAGCACAGAGTTTAAGCAGGAGGTCAATGATGGGGCATAGAATTGGGCAATGGAGGGCAGGAGGAGAGGACTGGTACATCATACTAAATTGAGGGCAGTGGCAGCACATCAGACCATGCATGGCAGGAGGGAGGAGGCTAGTCCATGGATTCACACAACAGAGGATAGGGAGGAGGGGGATGGGGCAGCAAGCTAACTGTTCAGAGAAGGCAGGTATTAGGAACTTTATTGTTTTTAAAACGTGTGTCTGTGCAAACTACTTAAAATATGAACAAGTATGCAGCATAATCTCACATTTATTCAGGAAGAAGAGGACGTTTGTGACTGTGACTCCGGGCTCACTTGGCAGAAACACCCCCTGACCCTCCACCCCCTATCGCAAAATGTAATGCCCGTGAAAAGGGTAGGTGAACACAGTCTTATATAGAACATAGTCCTGAGAGCACGATTGAAAATGAAAACTAGATATAGTGTATGGTATAAACTATGCACCAAAAAGTGTGATATAAGATGAACCGGGCGTGAAATATAATATGCAATACATTGTGCGCAATGACAGATTCATTGGAGAGCGCGAGATAGCACAGGCACTAGCGCGTGCTATGTGATGTGCGCCTTGGAGTGTAATATGCACAGGGCAGTGTTGTGTAACCTAACTAGTCTCTAAAGTTGTAATGTAAAATATGTGCTGGGGAGTGTAACGTTGCATATGCACTGTGACAAAGATATGGATCCCAGATTGTAATATGTATGGCATAGCACTGTGCATTGTAACATAGGCATCGAGGAAGGCACGTTAGATGGGGCTATATAACCCGTGCGAAGAAAAGTGTGGCATGACATATTCACGGGGTGGTGTTACAGTGCACATGGGCTAGAGAGTGTCATAGCATATGCACTAGCTGGGGGAATACAACACAGAGGTGTGTGGCACTCGGCAGGCAATGGTGGGTGTAACACAGCATTGGGCTCTGCCAGGAGCGCGCTGTGACTCTCAAGTTATGTTCGTCCCCTTTCCAGAGAGTAAAATAAAAAGTATTGCACATCCGGCAGTGGATGTGTGTTTTATTAACCGTGAGGGGGGTTTCTTACATAGTTTTGGTCGAATTTTTGTCGAATCCCCTTTGAATGGCTTGGTGTGCATGTGTATTAAATGTGCTTGTCAATAGCTACCCATGTTTGTATAAATAAACGACAAGGGTGTCTACCGGGATTAGGCACGGTAGGGTATCAGACATGTCAGAGCTTTACTAGTGGTGTAAATAGATTCCACGTGGATTCATTGTATGCATAGTCACCTTTTAATGAATATCACTCAAATGGTGATAGGTACGTACGGTTTGTCCAGCATGTCCTAGGTGTGTCTATAAACATATATTTTTTAAAAATAATAAAAAACAGTGGCCGGCCCTGGGGATTGGGGTCAAAAAAATATAATTGGGAGACAGGCCCTGGGGGATGGGGTCATCAGGGCCAATACATTAGAATAAGAAGGGGAACCACACAAGCCCCCTTCTTAAAAAATTAAAATAAATAAAAGACTGGCATCATGCCGGAGGCCACGCCCCCTCCTTGCAGCACTCTGCAAACGCGCCCCCTGGCGAGTTGTAAGTTGGGAAATTAATTCCTCTTCAATACTGAGGGTCCCTGAGGGCCAACTAGCCCAACAGGCATCTCCAGTATGCGCCAGGGAGCTGCGCTGCAGACAGGTGTTCTGAGGCCAAGCCCCTTTTTACACCTCTCTGCAACGCAGCTCTGTGGCGCTTACTGGAGGTACCTAGTGGTCTAGTTTGACCCTAGGGACCCTTAGGATTCAAGGGGACTTAATCTCTCAACTTAGAACAGCCACAGGGCGCGTTTACACAGTGGTGAAGGGAGGGGACGGGGCCTGAGGTGACGTGTGCAAACACGCACTATGGCACGTTTTAAATTGGGGATATAATTTCCCTTCAATACTGAGGGCCCCTGGGGGCTAACTAGCCCACCAAGTGCTTCCAGTAAGTGCCACTGAGCTGCATTGCAGAGAGGTGGTCCAGGCTGTGCCACTTTTTACACCTCTCTGCAACGCAGCTCTTTGGCACTTACTGGAGGTACCTAGTGGGCTAGTTGGACCCTAGGGACCCTCAGGATTCAAATGAACTTAATCTCCCAACTAAAAACGGACACAGGGCGTGTTTACACAGTGGTGAAGGGAGGGGACGGGGCCTGAGTTAACGTGTGCAAAAACGCCCTGTGGCCTGTTTTAAGAGGTAGTTTTAATCCCCCTGCCCTATTATATACTAGGGGCTTACAGAGGAGGTCATGCTAATCACAGGGGGACCCCAACGCAAAATGTTCCCTAGTGTATGTAGGTGTTTTCACTGTATTCTAAGTGTCTTTTAACATAGCACTGGCTCAAGGACTGGTTAGTCAGACTCAGTTACCACCAGTTTCCGTCTGAAAAAGTTGAGGGTACAGGATGATTTTGCAACAAGGATTCTTTCTGCTCTTCTTTTTGTTCTTTCTGCACGTTATCCTTCTTCCTGCACTTTTCTTCGTCTTTGAGGACTTCTGTTCCTTCTTTCTGCACTTCTTTTTTTCTTTCTGTGTATTTTTTCTTCTTTCTTCACATGTCCTATCTCTGTAGGCATAGTTAGAAATTAGCATTTAAAAAACCTTTGAAATTCACAGAAAAAACCATAGGTTTCAGGCACATTATAGTTAGGAATTAGCATTTAAAAAACCTCAGAAATTCACTGAAAAAACCATAGGTTTCAGGGGTGTTATAGTTAGCTGGACTTTTCACTTGTACAAAACCATTGAAATTCCCCCGTTATAGTTAGTTCAGCTAACTATAACTCGCGTGCCCGCAATGCACTGCTGATGACGTCACATATTACATCACTCATGACATGGTCAGTGACATCACTCATGACATCACTGATGACATCTCAAATGACATCACTGATTACATCACTGATGACATCATCCATGTGATAGAGTGGCAGACCTCCTCTCACCCTAATATAAACTTTGATACACACATTCAAAAATAGAGACTAAAATTTTCAAAACAATGGACATACCAATACCAGTTACAACAACCTCTTCAGTAATTCTAAGATCCACATACACATCCACTCATTCACCAACAGTCCTATACAGTCACTCATACATGTACTCACTCATCATATGTACTCATACACCTATACATCCTGTTACACAATGCCACTCATCCATAGAGTTACTCACACACATAGTCGCTCATGCTAATAAAGAATCAAACATACATTTACTTGTATATACAGTTATACACACACCACCACACTTACTTCTACGGAAACTTACACATACTTAGTCTTTTAAACAATCACTTATAGAAACACATACTTATTCATACAGGAACTCTTTCAATCTCTCACTCTCACATATACTCACTTATATACACCAATAGTCACATATACTAGTTTAAAACATATGTAGTTACTCATAAAGACACTATTGAGACAGTCATTCACTCACTAACACACCCATACACACACTCATCCACCCATACAGTCCTGCACACATGCTGTCTTCACACATGCAAACAGTGAGTCACTCATTCATGCACCACGTAATACCCCCCACCGAACCATGCAGACACTCAGACTGATACTCAAAAAACCAACTAATAACCTATATAGACACCCATGTAGCTACTCACCAACCCATGCAGCCACTTATACACAAAGTGAGAGACTGATACAGATATTTACATATTTAAACATTACTCACTAAGTAAATTGATACTTGTATAGCGCACTACTCACCCGCAAGGGTCTCAAGGCGCTTGTACGAATACCGCTGTGGAACCCATCCTGGCTTTCCCTGTGAGGCGTCCACTCCTGGGCACCCCCAAGGTGGAGGCCAGACATCCTTAGCATTGTGGGGGCCGTTGTGGAGATTAAGCAAGCTATTGCCCAGAGTTGCAGAGTGGGACTCCATGATTGGAATGGCACCGAGGCGAGAATTATCTGGTCCGTGGAATTTTTGAGCCCAAGACCCGCCGAGGCGGGGAATTGAACCCTGGTCCCGGGCTAGACCTCTGCAACAGGGTCTGCCGCTCTAATCATTGAGCCACACTTCTCCACTAAGCCATGTATTCACTATGATACACTTAATCAGTCAGTTACACAATCAATTTTTTCAAAAACAAATCATCCATTTAGACACTTATATACCCATTTATTCTTCCATCGACCTTGAGATATACATATATAAAACATATTTAATTTTCAGAAAAATAGACATTCACTGGATGATGTCATCAGTGATGTCATCAGTGATGTCATTTGAGATGTCATCAGTGATGTCATGAGTGATGTCACTGACCATGTCATGAGTGATGTAATATGTGACGTGATCAGCAGTGCATTGCGGGCGCGCGAGTTATAGTTAGCTGAACTAACTATAACGGGGGAATTTCAATGGTTTTGTACAAGTGAAAAGTCCAGCTAACTATAACACCCCTGAAACCTATGGTTTTTTCAGTGAATTTCTGAGGTTTTTTAAATGCTAATTCCTAACTATAACGTGCCTGAAACCTATGGTTTTTTCTGTGAATATATATATATATATATATATATATATATATATTCACTGAAAAAACCATAGGTTTCACACATGTTATAGTTAGCAGGACATTTCACTCGTGAAAAACCAATGAAATTCCCCCGTTATAGTTAGTTCAGCTAACTATAACTCGCGCCCCTGCAATGCACTGCTGATGACGTCACATATTACATCACTCATGACATGGTCAGTGACATCACTCATGACATCACTGATGACATCTCAAATGACATCAGTGATGACATCACTGATGACATCATCCAGTGAATGTGTGTTTTTCTGAAAATTAAATATGTTTTATATATGTATATCTCAAGGTCGATGGAAAAATAAATGGGTATATAAGTGTCTAAATGGATGATTTGTTTTTGAAAAATTGATTATGTGACTGATTAAGTGTATCATAGTGAATACATGGCTTTGTGAGTAATGTTTAAATATGTAAATATCTGTATCAGTCTCTCACTTTGTGTATAAGTGGCTGCATGGGTTGGTGAGTAGCTACATGGGTGTCTATATAGGTTATTAGTTGGTTTTTTCAGTATCAGTCTGAGTGTCTGCATGGTTCGGTGGGGGGTATTACGTAGTGCATAGGTGCATGAATGAGTGACTCACTGTTTGTATGTGTTGAACACAGCATGTGTGCAGGACTGTATGGGTAGATGAGTGTGTGTATGGGTGTGTTAGTGAGTGAATGACTGTCTCAATAGTGTCTCTATGAGTAACTTCATATGTTTTAAACTAGTATATGTGACTATTGGTGTATATAAGTGAATATATGTGAGAGTGAGAGATTGAAAGAGTTCATGTATGAATAAGTATGTATTTCTATAAGTGATTGTTTAAAAGACTAAGTATGTGTAAGTTTCCGTAGAAGTAAGTGTGGTGGTGTGTGTATAACTGTATATGCAAGTAAATGTATGTTTGATTCTTTATTAGCATGAGTGACTATGTGTGTGAGTAACTTAATGGATGAGTGGCATTGTGTAACAGGATGTATAGGTGTATGAGTACATATGATGAGTGAGTACATGTATGAGTGACTGTATAGGACTGTTGGTGAATGAGTGGATTTGTATGTGGATCTTAGAATTACTGAAGAGGTTGTTGTAACTGGTATTGGTATGTCCATTGTTTTGCAAATTTTAGTCTCTATTTTTGAATGTGTGTATCAAAGGTTATATTAGGGTGAGAGGAGGTCTCCTACTCAATCACAAGGATGATGTCATCAGTGATGTCATCAGTGATGTCATTTGAGATGTCATCAGTGATGTCATGAGTGATGTCACTGACCATGTCATGAGTGATGTAATATGTGACGTCATCAGCAGTGCATTGCAGGGGCGCGAGTTATAGTTAGCTGAACTAACTATAACGGGGGAATTTCATTGGTTTTTCACGAGTGAAATGTACAGCTAACTATAACATGTGTGAAACCTATGGTTTTTTCAGTGAATTTGCAAGGTTTTTTAAATGCTAATTCCTAACTATAACGTGTGTGAAACCTTTGTTTTTTTCAGTGAATTTGTACGGTTTTTTAAATGCTAATTTTTGTATTATTTAATTTTAAAAAAAATTTTTTTTTATTAAAAATAAAATTCCTATGTATTCATTTATATATTATCTGTATCTTTTTTTTTTTTTTTTTTTTTTGAAAAAATTTCAATTAGGATAAAGTTGAACAGTTTTTTTAATTTTTGCAATTAATTTTTCTCCACTTTTTTTTTTATATATATAAATTCTTGGGGCGCGCGCTCCTAGTACAATTTCGTAAGTTTTTTATGAATACCGTCGTACGTTATTTACGTACGCAAATATACGTCATAGTGCGCGCTGGGAGCGCGCACCCAGTACGTATGCGTATGTACGTACGCATGCGTGCGTGCGTCCTACGCACTCCACGCGGTTTACTTCCGCATACGCTAAAATTACACGCAATAACAGTCACGTATACGTGTGTTCAACGTATGCGCGCTAGGTACGCGCATATGACGTATGCACATGCGCTCCTACGCGTTCGCGCATACGTAATCAAGAGGTGCGCGCTCGGAGCTTGCGCAGTGCGCGCACCACGGGTTTATGCATAATAAAACAGCACTTTTTATTGGTTATCATTACCTTCAGTTTCTAATTGTTTCAATACCACACCCAATCCCCTCATGGCAAGTCATGTGATCAAGAATCATCACTTTTGATTGGTTTGAAGTACTTTCAGTTCCAGATTCTTCCCAAACCACACCTACTCCCCTCATTATTAGTTCTGATTACTTTGGAGAAGGAGCTATTCTGTTGTTGAGAGACAATGGCTGAACAGCAACCATCTTCAGACAGTGATCTGGACACTCTTGAGAGGCAGAGGAGCAGGAAGCAGAAAGACAGCTTTATATGGCAGTTTTTCACTTTTCCAGAGGGACAAAAAAAGGTAAATGCACCTAAAGTTACATGTGTACTTTGTGATAAAGTCTTATCTCGTGGGAATCCTAACAAGAAATATTCTTTTAGCATTCACACTATGTTGAGACATGTTAACAAAATGCATCCAGTAACTTTTCGTCGAGCTTCTGGAGCAAACCCTCCACCTGCTCTACCGACGACATCTGCAGCAGCTCAGCCGAGCACATCTTCGGCAGCTCAGGCGAGCACTTCAGCTGCAGTGGTGCCTTTGCCTTCTTCTTCACCTCGTTTTGGACCACCTTGTTTTGCTAGGTTGTCCACACGCTGCACTGATTGCGGTAAACTTATTTCTGTGTCTGAGACCAGTCTTGATCTCATTCAGAGAAAATTTGATGCCCATGAGTGCAAGTAGGCCATAGATGTTTTTTCTTTTTTTTCGTTTTTCTCTTCCTGTTTCCCTCCATTAACTCAAGGGCTCTTTTAAGAGCCACTTATAAACTAAACCCCCAAAAATTTTTGGGGAGGGATTTTTTTTTTTTTTTTTTTTTAGGTGCGCGCACCCTGCGCGCACCCAAGGTTTTTTTTAAATAAAATTTAATGTACAAAAAGAGGTGAAGAAATGGAAGCATGAAAAGGGAGGATTGAGTAATACTAATATTTTTTCACTTATTTTTTTAAAAAAATAAAAATTTTCAAAAAAAAATTTTTTTTAAGTATTTTGCAAGAGAACAGATTTTTTTTTTGATTTTTTCTTTCCAGTTCTGCAAAAAAAGAAAAAAAGTATTAATATTCAATCATACATTACAAAAAGCTTTACATGTTTTTACATATTTTACAAAGCAACTTTTTGCCCTTTTTTTGCTGTTTTCAGAATTTTTTAATTTTCACTTAATATAGTGAAAACAATTGTATTCATCATTTAACAGCGGGCAAAAAAAACCAATCTGAAAGATTGTTTAAAAAAAGCCCCAAAACTATCCTCACTAAAATATACCTTGTTAGAAATATTACATATATATTACAACTACTTCTCTAGATGAATAAAAAATTTCTAGACAAACCGTCTTTAAACCTTGTCGCAAAAACACACATGCCAAAATAATTTCTGTCAAAGGAGTCCACAATTGTTTTTATTACTTTTCCTTTAGGCCAAATAGTAATTTCAAAATCCTTTTTAAGTGATATCTTCAATTATAATCCTTTAAAATTACAAAAAATGCTTCCTTCAGATGCAGTTTTTAGTTTTCAAAATTTAGGTTTCAGAAAAATTAAGTAAGAATTGGGTAAATCATAAGGCAAACGTTGCTTGAAAATCAATTGGGAATCATTACACAGTGTCCAGCCTTTTTCACATTTAAGAAAAACTGTGTAATGTCCGGAAGTTACAGTAGGTCCTTCATGAAAAATTATTGCAACTGTAACAAACGTTTTTCCAGAAATTGATCATTGCTGTCCTGTAAACTTCTTTATTAAAGTATCCAATTTTGAACCATCAGCTCTACAACGTTGCATCATTAAAATTACATACTGACCATATTTCTGTAAAAATAACGTGGAAAACATGTCAGATTTACATTCAGAACATTCCATGTTGTGATTGGCATCTTTAACTAATTTACTAAAAGTTACTGATTTACTTTGTGGTAATGGTAAAAATATGAACCTTTCTGAATCAACATTACTACTACATGTGTTCATATAGTTTTCACAGCAATGTTCCCATTTGTAAGAGACACCAAATAAGTTTTCTACTTCTACTCCTTCATCTTCTAGTACACTCAAAATATATATTAAGAATTCCTGTGCATCTTGCTGGACATTTTCTTTAAACTGTGTAGATCCAGAACATACATCTAAAAGATTTCTAACATCAGTAGCACTTTCTATTTCAGTTTTATCAGTACTCAGCTTCTCAAAAAGGAGACTCAGCAGAGAACACAATCTTTTTCCATGATTTACTATTATCTGTTCTAGCAACTTTTCAAGATAAAATACAACATTCAGCACTACATTTGCATAGCAGTTGACACCAGAGCTATTTTCAAAATGACAACCAACAACCTCTTCAACACTGTCCTTTTTCTTTTTCCTTGCTATCACATCACTGTCCTTTTTTTTTTGTTCTGTTCATCCACATTACAGATATTCTCAAATCTCCTTTTCCGACAAACAACATGTTTTTCAATCACAGGATACTGACCTAAATGAGGAGCATAGGTTCTTCTTAATCTGTTATACTCCTTTACACAGTTTGTATCAGCACTAACTTTTGAGTCATCAAAGTCTATCATAAATAAACCAGATAATGTTTTCACTCTTGACAAAGCAACATATGCCATACCTTCTTTGAACACAGTAGAACCTTTAACTTCTTCTATCTGATCAAATTTTATTTTTAAACATTCAGTTTCATCTTTTTTCTGGTAATTAATAAAACCCACAACTCTTCCCATAGCTCCATTCACTAAACCTTTTTCTACATCCAAATTTCTCCTTAAAATCACTCGACAATTCATGCAAACATATAGATTTTTTTCTAATCCAGCTGTTTTGGAAATATTCTTCTCTAGTGAATCCAATTTATTTTTCAGTTTGCCTGTTAATGTAAAAAGTAATTCTTTCATGCTGAATTTTGTCCTCTGCTTCCATTTTCTTAATCTCTTCGTTTTCCAATTTCAAAAGTTCCTCATTGAAGATTGAGCACTCACATAGTGTTGGCATTAAGCAGATTACAGTATTTTTTTCTGCAATGTTCTGGTATATTTTCTCTGCAACTATTTCTTCATTTGGAAATAAGTTATGTAGCAACCGACTCTGTAATGCTTTTTTGCCAACTTCTGTGAGTAGTCCAATTCTGATATCTTTCAGAATACTTGCATAATCTTCGTAGTTTGCTTGTCTCATATTGGTAGTAAGTTCTTTGTACTCAAAGAACGACCAAATATTCGCATTACCAATGCTTCCTAATGACTTCTTCGTGTCTTCATGTGTCACAGTATTAAACACTGGTTGTCCTTTAAATGGAGTGAGCTGCAGAAGATCCCCAAAACTATGACGTGTTTACCTCCAAATAACACGTCATAGTCTCTCTTAAGTATTTGTTGCATTCTTAAATGCACAAAGGCAAGCATTAAATTTTAAACCATGCTCACCTCATCAATAATGAGAACTTGCATCTTCTTCAACACTCTTGAAACTTCGAGGCATGCTTCTCCAGTTAGCTTGTGGTATTCTATTTTGTTCTCATGCTCCACTGGTAACATTAGCAAGTGACGTAAGGTAATTCCTTTTATGTTATAGGCTGCTAACCCAGTTGGAGCAGTTACCACACAAGACAAATTTAAAGCTGTTTTTTGCTGTAGGTAGCTTCTGATGACTTTTAATAAGAAACTTTTACCAGTTCCAGCTTGTCCACTCACATACATCCTGATTGGTTCAAATGATGTGAATGAGCACTCTTTCTTTTCATGTAGTAATCCATGATCAATTTTTTTGATGACTTCTTCATAAATTTCTTTTTGTTCTTCATTCAGTTGTTCTTCCAGATTTAGTAAGTCGATTGAATCTTCCTGTGCTTGATTCATAGCCGTTTCTACTTCAGTCATGGCTACTGCAGCTTCATTTTCTATGATCGGTTGTCCTAGGGGATCTTGACTAAGTGTTACTGAACTTTGGCTGTCTTGAGAACTGTCTCTAGCTACTTCAGCTGCAATTTTTGCTTCCTGTTCATTTTCTTCATTTAACATTTGGACATAAGTTGTGAAAGTACTGCATTCTATGCTGTCTTTGCTAGCATTAAAAGAATCTTCATAGTTTTGAAATTCTCCCAGTAGTTCGTCCTCTGAACGCCATGGTTTAAACAGCTGTAAAAGAGCCAAGTAGTAAAATTCCTTTTTGTCAGTAGTTTCGCAACTGAGCTTCCTGTGATTTATCAAACTTCCTTTTGTTTGCTTCACCAAACATCCTTCCTCACCAATGACTTTATATTTTCCATTGTTGATGTCTTTTGTGGCTTTCCGTGAATAAATGTAGTTCTGCAGCACTTCATAGAGACACATGTTCTCAAGATGATGACTTCTCTTTGGGTAATATGTGTCCAACATGTTTGATTTCAAAATATCTGTACTTTCTGGGTCATTCTCGGCCAAATATTCAATTTCTCCAACAGATTTCAGTACCCGATTTCTCATTCCTGCAAGGCCTAAGCTTACCCAAATTATTCTTCTGGATTTCGAGTAAAGACTTGCAGATGATAACCTATCTGAGCATTCGTAGGATCCAATTTCTCGATGCGATAACATCTTTAAACTGAAACTGTACAGCTTCTTACTGACAGTCTTCTCGTGAGAAATCTCTTCCCACATTTCCTTCAATTCTGTTTTCTCAGATTTAGTGATGTAAGATGTCACATACCGAGCAACAGCAATAGAATTGTCTGCCACATACTGAATATCCATGTTAGCATTCCACATGGTTAAAATGACTGGGTTGAAGTCATTTATACATTTTGACTCTTCATTTCTTTTTAGGTTGTAGGTATTTTTGGGAGATTTTCTGGTTATAGTATGTCGCACAGCTGACATAAAACTGTTGACTCTTCCTTTTGAAAGAACAGGTCTAGGAAATCCAAATCGACACTTTGTGTAGAATTTATCTTTCGTCTTGTACTTCCGTCGACAGTATTTTCCACACCGATGACTTTGGAAACGTAAAACTTGCTCTTTTAACTTTTTCTCTTCTGTGCTTTTAGGTATAGCACATGTTGCATATTCTTCAATGAAAGATAACACTGCTTCATCATATCTGTTCCAAACTTTGGGGCATCCTTGATCCACAACAGCATATGAATATGAGGAGCACCTCTTGCCTGGTACTCTTTTCTCCAAAAGAAATCCACTACTTCTCCAAGAGGTGGATTTTTTTTATTGCAGATAAAGGACATCATAGCCTCAAATCTATGATTGAAATATCTGCAAACATTAACTGGATCCAAAGAGCACAATTCTCCAGCTGTCTTGTATTCAATGTTTTTAATGTTTGAATTTGCCTCTCTTAGAAAATCCAGTAAATCATCCCAAGCGTACTCGGCACAGCTTAGGGTAAGGAACCATGTTGGAGTTCCTAAATTCCGTAACATGCATTTTAATTCACCATGGCGTCGGTACCAATATTCATTTGTCCCACGATGACAAGCCATCAGATTGATCAGTTGTGTTTCCAAATGATCATCTCGGTGCTGCACTTTCTCCATAAAATCCTTAGCAGACACATTTTGTAAATGTAATCCACTTTTTAAAATGTGATTTACTGCATAAGATAATGCAGACAAGTCGCTTTCAAATAAAAGATGGAACAAATAAGGAATACTTTGACGAAATCTTGGATCTTCTGCATATAGTCTTGTAGTCCGATACTCAGAAGCTGGAATCTGTTCTGGACGTTCATCGTATCGTCCTCCTTTTCCTGTAGGAAACAGCTGGGGAAAACATCGAGCTTCCAAGCTCTCCTCCCATACACTCACGGGAGTTCCTTTTGCTTTCTTCTTTCTGAAACAGATCAATAGTGTCTCCCATAACTTCTTTTGAATGAAGAGGATGTATGCTAAAATGTTCATAAATTTCTTCTTCCTTTGACTTGTCCACTTTTTCAATTTGACCAGTTGGTGTTTCTGTGTCTTCTTGTAAATCTTCTTCTTCTTCTTCTATATAAATTGATTCATACCATTTATTATTTTTTTTCAAATACAAATTTGCTCTTTGTACTTTTCGTACATCCACCAGCTCTTGCCAAATCTTCTTATTCTTTGTAGGTACACCATTAACCAGAATTACTAATGGTTCAGTTTCCAAAGTATCTGCATCAATAGTTTCCATATTTTTTTTCAAATCCAAGGGCAAATACACCACTCTTCCTTTTAAACCTCTCAGTAAATCAGAAGGAGGTAATTTACCAGTTTTGGGCTCCATACGTACTATGGTCTGGAACGGATGAACACATTGAATAAGTATAGACTCATATGTATTTAATTCAGAAAGTTCGGCAGGAATAGCATCCAATTCTAAATTATTATGTACAGCTCTGGTCGGCATTCTATTTTCTTCTAACTTATTATAACAGTATTTACAAATACGCTGATCTTCACCCAATTCAAAACAATTTTCAAGAAATATATATGTTGCAAAATCCTTCCACTTATAATTATCTTCATTTTCACTTTTTTTATACAGATCAACACAACTTGTTTGAATTTTATAATGACTTCTGCGGCAACAAATACAAGTAATATTTGGTGTTTCATTAGAGGTGATAGTAAATTTTGTCATTTCATCCTCAAAATTTTTAGTAATAATGAGTTCTACATTCTGTTCTTCATTTTCCTCATTTACTGTGTCCTTTTCTGCACTTTCTTGTTCTGGACCAAAGTAACAAAACTGAATCTCATCAGTAACCTTCACTACATCTGATACAGATCCACGGAACAGAGCATTATTCAACTCATTCAACTTTACTGCTGAACTTTTAGCAAAATACAATGTTCTCACAAACTTTCTCATTTCAGTATGAAGAACAGCCAGCATCCTAAAATGATGAAAAACACTTTTACACACTTTTCTAGATAGACAAGCCAGAGAATGTCCCTGCAAACCAGTATTTTCTCTCACTCTGCATGGATCTAGTGTTTGAAGCACCTTCATCTTCTGTTTTACACTCTTTTTACTATATTCTCTTAGAAAGTCACGTAATTTATCAATAGATTCCTGACGCACAGTACAAAAACTACTACAGTTCCAAGTGTACACTGGGGCTTTTGGACGTCTCCCCATAGCCTCAGCAGCCATTACTTCTTCCTCATTTCTAGGGACCATTTTCTCTTTTTGCATCACACAACCATCCTTAACTTCTACCATTAGTGTCAACTGCATGCAACAAACTATTACTTTGAAGATAACTCTCTTCATTAAAAAATGGTTCAGTACTTGAACTGTGTTTCCATTCTCCCAAGAACACTTTACAAAAGTTACTTTTTTTCACTTCTCTTTTCCTTTTGCTTTGTGACTTCATTGCATTCACTAATTTTTCTAATCTACGCATCCTATTCAAAATTAGAATAACAAGTTTTCTTTTTATTTCCAAAGCCTTACTTACAATATTTTCTATACATTTTTTTTTCTTAATAAATTTAGATTTTTTCTTATATTTTTTCACATCCTTTAGCAAATTTAACATCACTCTTCTCTGAAACATTTTTCGACGAATGTTTTTAAAATCTAATTTTCGTGTTAAATCTGTTTGACATACTTCTGATTGTACATTAGCTTTTTTTTTGCTGTTGACTGTGTTGTTGCTTTGTACATAAAACTCTCTTTGTTTTACAGTTATTTTTGCTATTTTTTTGTTTTTTGAAAATCTTTTTTAAGAAATCTCTGCTCTGCTTACCAGTAGACTTTTTCTTTTTGCCATCACCAGCTTCTCCTGCTATTTTTTTTCCCAGTTTTGTCCAGATATACGTGTTGTTGCTTTTCTTTCCTATTTCTTGTCCTTAAAGGCATTATTTTTTTTCACTGTTGCTCAGCAATACCTGCAAGGAACTAAAAAAAAATCCTTTTTGTAATTATAATTCATTTAAATATTTTTTTTTACTTTTCATTTATTTCAAATGTTTTTCCATTTGTCTCTCATTTGTGATTTACTAATTTGTGCACAGTACTAACCACCACAGTTGAAAAAAAACCAAGCTGCCCCTTTCCTGCAAGTGCATTTTTTAACAGAACAACTGCAACACAAATTATATCTGTGGCCACAATTTCTGTGCACACACAGCCTCATGGTGTGCTTCTAAGCAGAAAACAGAATTTGATTTGCAAATTCAAAGCACATTTACTACTCTGGTAGATCAAGTGATAATTGCTGTTACAGCCTTACACATTTTACCTGGAAAATCACAGAGGCAGAAAAGAGCACATTTCCTAACAGCTACTTCATACCATAAGTATCTGCAACCTGGCTGAGTGTTTAGAGTAGAGCAAAGAAAAAGAGGCCTTGGTGACGTTGAATGTGTTTGCATTACACACAGACCTGAGTAGTACGCATGGGAGTGTTGGAGAAGCTGCTGTGTGTGTCCCAAGAGTGTGTTTATGCAGACTATGTATTGTCAGCTGCAAGAGACATGAGCAAGGAGATTTCCAGAACTGCATGAAGACTACAGGGATGTACATAACAGTGCATGTGTGCTAAGGGATAATTTGTGTAAACACAACAGGCTGCCCCTTTCCAGGGACTGCATTTCTTACTGAACAACATCTTCACAAATTAAATCTCTGCCCACAATTCCTGTGTGCACACAGACTCATGCCATCTTTTTACGCACATAACACAGGCTGCCCCTTTCCTGGGACTGCATTTCTTACTGAACAACATCTTCACAAATTAAATCTCTGCCCACAATTCCTGTGTGCACACAGACTCATGCTATGTTTTTTGTTACAAAACAGTGTCCCTGAATAGTACCAAATTACTGTTACAGCCTGATACATTTCCCTTATCATTTACAGAAGCAGAAAACAGCACATGTCCTAACAGCTCCTTAAGACCATGTCCATGTGTTACAGGGTGAGTGATTAGACTAGATCAATTTAAATGAGGCCTTGCTGACGTTGAATGTGTTTGCATTACACAGTGCTATCTGAAACAGCACACAGAGCTGAGTACTACACATGAGAGTGTTGGAGAAGCTGCTGCGTGTGTCCCAAGAGTGTGTTTCTGAACACTGTGTATTGTCTGGTGCAAGACAGATGAGCAAAGAGACTTCCAGAACTGCATGAAGACTGCAGGGATGTATGTAACAGTGCATGTGTGCTAAGGGATAATTTGTGTAAACACAACAGGCTGCCCCTTTCCTGGGACTGCATTTCTTACTGAACAACATCTTCACAAATTAAATCTCTGCCCACAATTCCTGTGTGCACGCAGACTCATGCCATCTTTTTACGCACATAACACAGGCTGCCCCTTTCCTGGGACTGCATTTCTTACTGAACAACATCTTCACAAATTAAATCTCTGCCCACAATTCCTGTGCGCACACAGACTCATGCTATGTTTTTTGGAACAAAACAGTGTCCCTGAATAGTACCAAATTACTGTTACAGCCTGATACATTTCCCTTATAATTTACAGAAGCAGAAAACAGCACATGTCCTAACAGCTCCTTAAGACAATGACCATGTGTTATAGGGTGAGTGATTAGACTAGATCAATTTAAATGAGGCCTTGCTGACGTTGAATGTGTTTGCATTACACAGTGCTATCTGAAACAGCACACAGAGCTGAGTACTACACATGAGAGTGTTGGAGAAGCTGCTGCGTGTGTGCCAAGAGTGTGTTTCTGAACACTGTGTATTGTCTGGTGCAAGACAGATGAGCAAAGAGACTTCCAGAACTGCATGAAGACTACAGGGATGTACGTAACAGTGCATGTGTGCTAAGGGATAATTTGTGTAAACACAACAGCCTGCCCCTTTCCAGGGACTGCATTTCTTACTGAACAACATCTTCACAAATTAAATCTCTGCCCACAATTCCTGTGTGCACACAGACTCATGCCATCTTTTTACGCACATAACACAGGCTGCCCCTTTCCTGGGACTGCATTTCTTACTGAACAACATCTTCACAAATTAAATCTCTGCCCACAATTCCTGTGCGCACACAGACTCATGCTAAGTTTTTTGTTACAAAACAGTGTCCCTGAATAGTACCAAATTACTGTTACAGCCTGATACATTTCCCTTATCATTTACAGAAGCAGAAAACAGCACATGTCCTAACAGCTCCTTAAGACAATGACCATGTGTTACAGGGTAAGTGATTAGACTAGATCAATTTAAATGAGGCCTTGCTGACGTTGAATGTGTTTGCATTACACAGTGCTATCTGAAACAGCACACAGAGCTGAGTACTACACATGAGAGTGTTGGAGAAGCTGCTGCGTGTGTGCCAAGAGTGTATTTCTGAACACTGTGTATTGTCTGGTGCAAGACAGATGAGCAAAGAGACTTCCAGAACTGCATGAAGACTGCAGGGATGTATGTAATAGTGCATGTGTGCTAAGGGATAATTTGTGTAAACACAACAGGCTGCCCCTTTCCTGGGACTGCATTTCTTACTGAACAACATCTTCACAAATTAAATCTCTGCCCACAATTCCTGTGTGCACACAGACTCATGTCATCATTTTAAGCACATAACACAGGCTGCCCCTTTCCTAGGACTGCATTTCTTACTGAACAACAACTTCACAAATTAAATCTCAGACAACAATTCCTATATACACACAGACTCATGCTGTGTTGGTAGGCACAATACACAGGCTGCCCCTTTCCTGGGTTATCAATTCTAACAGAATTAATGATTTTTTCAAATGTGCTGCCATTTTCCTCTCTTTTCTTTCAAAGTGATTTCTGCTAAATGCTAACCATCACAATTAAAAAGAAGCTGTCCTTTTCTTTCAACTGCAAGTCTTACTTTTCAACAGCAACACAAATTAAATCTCTGTCAACAATTCTTCTCTCCACACAGACTCATGGTTTGATGGTAGGCATAAAACAGTATTCCTCATTGTTACCAGTACACATTAACTTATGGTGAAAACATACTCCATAATATTTTACATATTCAAAACAGTTAAATATCTCGCAAAACAGAAAATGTAAATCACAACTTTAAACAAATAATCATAATTCTTTTATTTATATCAAAATTAACCACAAACACTCCCTCTCAAACTCATAACTCACCTTTAAAATTAGTTAGTTGTGAAAGAAATGTGGCAGTCACACAGCAGTTTATCAGACCAGAATCTCTGAGCTGAACACCTCTCTCCTCTCAGCAGAACCAGTTAATGGCAGTTTCCCTCTCTTTTTTCACACATATACATGTTAATTTCAAATCTCAGTGCTTCCCACATTTTTTCAAATGAAATCACACATTTCTATTGGTTGAAAACTTCAACCCCTTTCCAAATGTACCCTTCCCCCAACTTGACTTCTGCCTGCTACCATAGCAACAGGTCATGGAACACAGGTGTGAGAAGAGAGGTCAGAATTTCAACAGATAATGTTTCATTTCCAAAGAGCAAGAGTGCTTGACTTTTCAAACCTAACAGCAAATCCAAACTAATGTTCTTTGTTCACACATTTTTCTGAACCAATACAATACATGCTTTTTAAAATTTAAACATACAGCCTAGTTTTTAGTGTAGAATGGTTTGAAACAGCCAATGAGTTATTTTTATAAAAATAAGTATGTGTGCCCCCATTTTTCAACTGTCTTTCATTTCTTTTTGCCTTTCTACTGAAAGACACCTCCTGAGTGCATCCAGATCTCCTTTGAAGATGTTCACAGTGTGGATTGTAGGTCACAGCTATGTCTTCTGGAGTGAAAAATTTGCAGAAAAAAGAGGTATGGTGAGAGACCTTGCTTTGCCAAATGTAGACATCAAATGGATTGGTCAGAGAGGGTTAAAGTGGCACCAATTAATGCCTTTGGTGAAAACCTTTCTACATCTCCAACAGCCTAACCTTATTATTGTGCACTGTGGTGGAAATGACCTAGGCACTTTAACTGGGGTAGGTCTGGAAATGCTTATTAAGGACACCTTTGTGCAATTGATGTCACTTTTTCCACAAACTGCCTTCGTATATTCTAACATATGCCAAAGGCAAAAGTGGAACTGGTCCAACCAATTTTGTCCGCAGATTGACAAAGCAAGGAAGCACGTCAACAAATCTATTTCTGATTTCCTCAGAGACTATGGTATGGGTTCTATATACCACAACAACTTGCGTTACAACATGCAAGACATTTATAGAGGAGACGGTGTACACTTCACTGATGAAGGCAACAGAGTCTTCCTCTTGAACTTTAGACTCTGCATCGGTACTTACTTGTAAATACCAAAAAACAAACAATAAACACAAGGGCTCTTTTTAGAGCCACCTTATATCTAAACACTTAAGTGCGATTTTTTATTATTTTTTTAAAAAAAGTTTTTTTTCGGGTGCGCGCTGGGTGCGCGCACTCGGCGATATTTTTTTTCAAAATATAAATCTTTTTTTTTGCCCTACAAGGTCCTACTGTGACCCCCTTACAATGCCTAGTGGGTCAATATCTCCCCACTCTTCCCCCTTTTCAAGTTCTTCCCCTTTGTTTATCACCCCCTCTTTATGCGAGAGACAAAATGGCGGCCGCCGCTTCCTGATTTCCACCGATTTGAATGTTTACTGACATCTAACAACCAATCAGAAGTGCGCTCGCGATCGGCAAGGTGCGCGCACAGGACTTGCTCAGTGCGCGCACGCTGCGCGCTTACAGATATATATATTGATTTAAATGCTAATTTCTCAGGAAATACTGAACAGATTTACACCAAACCTGCAAAAGGCACTTCATGGACCTTATGGCTACCTCTCTGCCAAATTTCACATAATTCTGTTCAGCCGTTCGGGCTGTAGCTGCGACTAAAGTCCCTATGGAAAAATACATGGCCGTGTGTAAATCTCCTTTCAAGGGTGCCCCTGCAATAAGAGACGCACTCCTCCAGCCAGTGATTTCACAAAATCATTTATTTGAAGGAGCAAGCATTGCCAACCCGATAGTTTCTGTCCTCTTGCCTGACGCGTTTCAGAGCTCTAATGCTCTTTCCTCAGAGGCAGTTTAAATGCGCACGCTTTTGCAGGATTCCCACAGTCCCCTGCGCCATTCAAAATTAGTTACCTGGCCTCAGGTGTGCCTTTTCACCATTGATTATGCTGAGGTGCACGCTGGGACTTCCAGTTAGTTTCCATTTAATTTATACCTTCCAGTAGGTTGGTGTGCATAAAAACGATTTTGAGGACCAATGTCAGCCCTCCAGTGGGCCTCAGATTAACAAGTCCTGTTCCACAATTACATCCTGGCTGCGTCGTCACACTTTCCCTGAAGAGTTCAGGAAAGACGATCCCTTTGCATCTTGGAAGGGCGGTGCGAACTCTTCACGGTGGGACCTGCCGTGTGTAAATCTCCTTTCAAGGGTGCCCCTGCAATAAGAGACGCACTCCTCCAGCCAGTGATTTCACAAAATCATTTATTTGAAGAAGCAAGCATTGCCAATCCGATAGTTTCTGTCCTCTTGCCTGACGCGTTTCAGAGCTCTTATGCTCTTTCCTCAGAGGCAGTTTAAATGCGCACGCTTTTGCAGGATTCCCACAGACCCCTGCACCATTCAAAATTAGTTACCTGGCCTCAGGTGTGCCTTTTCACCATTGATTATGCTGAGGTGCACGCTGGGACTTGCAGTTAGTTTCCATTTAATTTATACCTTCCAGTAGGTTAGTGTGCATAAATTCACTAGGCACTAGGCAAACGTTGTTTGAAAACCAACTGGGCATCATTACAAAGTGTCCACCCTTTGTCACATTTTAGATAGGCAGTGTAATGTCCAGATGTGGTGGACGGACCATCATGGAAAATTATTGCAATTGCTACAAAAGTCCTTCCTGATATTGATAGTTGTGCTGCTACAAATTGTTTTATTAAAGTATCCAATTTTCTTCCGTCAGCTGTACAACGTTGCATCATTATGTATTTTCCATATTTTGATTAGAATAATGTGGATAACATTTCTGATTTACATTGGCTACACTCCATGTTTTGAATTGCACCTTTCACTAATTTATTGAAAGACACTGATTTACAGTCTGGTAATGTTAAATACAGAAATCTCTCAGTGTCTACATTCGTGTTACATGTATACATGCAATTTTCACAATAATGTTCCCATTTGTAAGAAAGGCCAAAAATATTTTCTATTTCTACACCTTCATTTTCAAAAATGGTAAGCATATACATTAAAAATTCCTGAGCATCTTGTTGGATATTTTGTGTAAATTGTGTCGAACCAGAACACACATCCAAAAGACTACGAACATCTGAAACAGATTGTATTTTACTTCTATATGTTGTCAAATTTTCATAAACAGAATGCAACAGAGAACAAAATCTTTTTTGCCGATTCTCCATAATTTGTTCTTGCAAACCTTCAAGATAAAAAAAACCATTGACCACTACATTAGCATAGCAGTTGACACCAGAACTATTTTCAAACTGATAACCAACAATCTCTCCAACAGTGTCCAATTTATTTTTACCTGCAATCACAGCATTATCTTGTTCTTTTCTTTTCTTGACACCTTCAGAACAGATATTCTCTAACCTTCTTTTTCGACCAACCACACGCTTTTCAAATACAGAATATTGACCTAAATGTGGAGCATACACCCTTCTTAACCTATTATACTCTTTTACACAGTTTGCATCTGCAGTAAACTTTGTATCATCAAAATCAATCAAAAACAAACCAGATAATGTTCTGACTCGCGACAAAGCAACATATGCCATACCCTCTTTAAATACGGTAGATCCAATGTTCACCAATGCACTGTCTACACTTAATCCTTGAGATTTATGAATAGTCAGTCACTGCATATGCCAGAGAAAATGGAAATTGTTTCCTACGGACATATAAATCTTTAACAAGCAAAAAACAAACTGAACAACAACCAATTTCTTTAACTTCTTCAATCTGATCAAATTTAATTTTTTAAAATTCAATTCTTTCTTTTTTCTGATAATTCACAAAATCCACCACTTTGCCCATTGCACCATTAACTAAACCTTTCTCTACATCCAAATTACGCCTTAAAATTACCCGACAGTTTACACACGCATATAGTGTCTTTTCTAAACCAGCAGTTTATATATATTTTTTTTTCTAAACAATCCAGTTTTGATCTCAACTTACCCGTCAAAATAATAGTGATTCCTTCATGCAGTATTTTATCAATGGCTTCAACTTTTACAATTTCTTCATTTTCCAGTTTTAATAATTCTTCGTTGAATATTGAACACTCATGCAGTGTTGGCATTAAGCAAATCACTGACTTATTTTTAGAAATTTCCACGTACACTTTTGCAGCAACTGCATTTTCATTTGGAAAGACATTGCAAAGTAATGGACTCACCAAAGCTTCTTTCCCTTTTTTTGAAAGAATTCCAATTCTTATATCTTGAAGAATACTTCCATATTCAGCATCATTTGCCTGTCGCATATTTGTTGTCAGTTCTTTGTATTCAAAATGACTCCAAATGTTCACATTACCAACACTGCCAAGAGACTTTCTGGTATCTTATTGAGCAAGTGTTTTAAATACCGGTTGTCCTTTTACCGGAGTCAGTTGCAGTAGATCTCCAAAAACTATGACGTGTTTTCCTCCAAATAACACGTCATACTCTGTTTTAAGAATTTGCTGCATTCTTAAATGCACAAAGGCAAGCATCAAGTTTGAAACCATGCTCACCTCATCAATAATGAGAAGTTTCATTTTCTTCAGGACTCTTGAAACTTCACAATAAGCTTCTCCAGATAGCTTGTGGTATTCCAATTTGTTCTCATGCTCTACTGGCAGCATTAGTAAATGATGTAAAGTAATTCCTTTAATGTTATGTGCTGCCAACCCAGTTGGAGCAGTGACAACACAAGACAAATGTCAATCACTTGTTTTCTGCAGATAACTTGTAATTACTTTAATTAAGAAACTTTTTCCTGTTCCAGCTTGACCACTCACATACATTCGGATAGGTTGAAATGATGTACATGAGCACCCTCTCTTTTCATGAAGTAATCCATGGTCAATCTGCTCTTTTACTTGCTGATATATTTGTTTCTGTTCAACATTTAGTTGCTCTTCCAAGTTTCCTAACTGTATTGCATCTTCTTGTGCTTGATACATTGCTTTTTCCACCTCATTCCTTGCAATCGCTGCTTCATTTTCAACAATTGGTTGTCCTAGTGGATCTTGACTCAGTGCAGCAGAACTTTGACTGTCTTGAGAACTGTCTCTAGCAATCTAAGCTGCAATTATAGCTTCTTGATCAATTTCATCATTCAACATTTTGACATAATTTGCGAAAGCACTACATTGTATGCTATCTTTAGAAGCATTAAATGAATCTTCATAGCTGGGAAAATCTCCAAGTAATTCCAGTTCTGAACGCCATGGTTTGAACATTTGCAAAAGGGCTAAATAGTAAAATTCCCTTTTGTCAGCAGTGTCGCAACTCAGTTTTCTGTGATTAATTAAATTTCCTTTCCTTTGTTTCACCAGACATCCTTCGGAACCAATCACTGCATATTTTCCATCGTTGATGTTCTCTGTAGTATTCCTTTTAAAAGTGTAGTTTTGCAGCACTTCATAGGGACACATGTTCTCAAGATGATGACTTCTATTTGGATAGTATGGTGCCGATCACGATCCGGTAAAAACCGGGCACGAACCGTCGGACGGAGCATATTCTTCGTCCGACGCGTACCCGGTCGTCAAAATTTACAAACAAGGAATTACGATTCGCACGGGAACACCATTTCCGTACTATTCTTAAAAAAGCCCGACCGAACAAAATAAACCTACAAATGCGATCCGGGAAAGCGCCGACCTGACGTCGGGACGCTCGCAGCCAGCCATTCACGACCCAGGAATTACGATTCGCACCGACGTCATCCCGCACGGTGAATCTTTTCCGGCTGCCAAAAACTGCCGGGAAATCAGGACGACGCGAACAAGGACCACCAGTACGCGACGGACAGACAGGACGACGCGAACAAGGAGGACCAGTACGCGACAGGACGACGTGATCAAGGAGTACCAGTACGCGACGGACAGACAGGACGACGCGATCAAGGAGGACCAGTACGCGACGGACACACAGGACGACGCAAACAAGGAGGACCCGTACGCGACGGACAGACATGGACCCGAACCTACGTGTCATCCCGGCCCTCATAGCAGTCGACCTCCTCTACAGGTTCCGCCGCAGACGCCGCAGAAGGTCAGAATAACTAAGGGAGGGGGGAAAGTGGGGTGGGGTGGGGGTGGCAGGACCAGGGCAGGCCACAAAACCCCCACCAAAGTCACACACCACACATGCCCAGGACATACCTGACACCCATGCCCTGGTCACTACGAGGGGGTGGGGGCGTGTCCAGCTAAGCCAGCGACCGCCACTACGGAAGTCCGTCACCACGCGAACCGGCAACACAGCCAGACCGGTACGTCCCGTACCCATGCCTGAAGAGCGTGGGTACGAGACGTACCACGCCCACACCCACGTCACCCCAATAATGGCGGGACGGATCGTACCCACGTGGCAAAGGCCTGGGTACGGCCCGCACAAGCATCACATAGCGTGGGGACGGATATGTACGGACCCTACCCCCGCGTACGTATGGAGCGTACACCCACCCCACCAGTGTAAGTACGACTCGTACCCGCACCCGCGGACGTACGGACCGTACCCCCACCCGTGTAAGTACGACTCGTACCCTCACCCCGTATGCATGGAGCGTACCCCCACCCCAACAGTGTAAGTACGACTCGTACCCTCACCCGCGGACGTACGGACCGTACCCCAACCCCACCAGTGTAAGTACGACTCGTACCCTCACCTGCGTATGCATGGAGCGTACCCCCACCCCAACAGTGTAAGTACGACTCGTACCCTCACCCCGTATGCATGGAGCGTACCCCCACCCCAACAGTGTAAGTACGACTCGTACCCTCACCCCGTAGGCATGGAGCGTACCCCCACCCCAAGAGTGTAAGTACGACTCGTACCCTCACCCCGTATGCATGGAGCGTACCCCCACCCCAACAGTGTAAGTACGACTCGTACCCTCACCCGCAGACGTACGGAGCGTACCCCCACCCCACCAGTGTAAGTACGACTCGTACCCTCACCCGCGTATGCATGGAGCGTACCCCCACCCCACCAGTGTAAGTACGACTCGTAAACTCACCCGCGGACGTACGGACCGTACCCCCACCCCCACCAGTGTAAGTACGACACGTACCCCCACCCCCGTATGCATGGAGCCTACCCCCACCCCACCAGTGTAAGTACGACTCGTACCCTCACCTCGAATGCATGGAGCGTACCCCCACCGTGTATGTTCCAAGCGTACATATCCAGAAATAGGAGGTGTGTGTGCAGAGTCCTCCCAGCAGTGCCCTGAGACAGGAGGGGTGGGTGTGGAGTTCTCCCAGCAGTGCCCTGAGACAGGAGGGGTGTGTGCCTATCACTACCAGCAGTGCCCTGAGACAGAAGGGGTGTGTGCCTATCACTCCCAGCAGTGCCCTGAGACAGGAGGGGTGGGTGTGGAGTCCTCACAGCAGTGCCCTGAGACAGGAGGGGTGGGTGTGGAGTCCTCACAGCAGTGCCATGAGACAGGAGGGGTGGGTGTGGAGTCCTCACAGCAGTGCCCTGAGACAGGAGGGGTGGGTGTGGAGTCCTCCCAGCAGTGCCCTGAGACAGGAGGGGTGGGTGTGGAGTCCTCACAGCAGTGCCCTGAGACAGGAGGGGTGGGTGTGGACTGGAGTCCCCCCAGCAGTGCCCTGAGACAGGAGGGGTGTAACACATGTGTGTGAGGCTGGAAGTACACACATGCATACTGCCTACAAGGGAACATGTCCCCATGAACTCATGTCAACAGACTCCATACACAAGTACAGTGATCACCAAGGATGCCACGAATGTTGTAGGTGGAGACATGGCCCTGCATGCATGGCCAAAGTAGAAGGGCTCCGTCACACACACCGCTCATGTAGACACAGCTCTGCGCTAAACATTGGGAACACCCTGCAGGGAAGATATCAGGGTACACAGAGGAAGGAATACACCCTGGGACAATTGCACCATGCAGTAACTGCTTACATGAACAAAGAAAGTTAGCTAACACCTTGTGATGGCACACAGATCCCAGGGTCCCCCCAATGAGCAGCACACTACTACATATCCCACACACCCAACACATAAACACCACCCAAAACCATGTAGCAGCCCCACCAACACCAATACCAGCATAGCAGTAGTGTTATAATGAAAAAAAAATTAAGCTTTATTCAGCATGAGCACAATGTCCGTGGATCGCAGGCAGTCCAATATTCACAAAGCCCATAGGGCAGTCAATGAGTCTCAGCTGGATGGGGGACACAGTGGGATGCGTGTCCCCTACCTTGCCTGCACAGTTACATGCCTTCGTCTTCCACAGGGGTGAGGGCATCATGGGGGGGGGAAGCACCAGGCACCGCAGGGACAGCAGGGCAAAGGGGAGGCGTTGTGGGTGCAGGGATGGAGGACTCCACCACAGGGGGTGGGGCAGGGCCAAAGGCGGAGGCCAGGATGGCACTACACACCTTTGCAAGGTCCTCCAGGGAGTCCCCTGCACCCGAAGGAACCACAGGCCCCAAGGAGGGGGGGGGTCAGAGGGATGGGTCGCAGCGCCACCGGGGGAGGGTGGAGACAGGGGGGGAGAAACAACCACCCTGACCGAGGACTTCCTTGACCGCTTGCGTGGTGGTGTCACTGTGGGGCTCAGGGACAGAGCAGCCATGAAGGAGTCCTTGGGGGAGATGTGGCCAGGAGAGCTGAGGGGAGGGGATTTGGAGGGAGTGGACTGGGTGGAATGCGGACTCCCACTATGGCTGCGTGTCACACGTTTGCCCCCCGACCCAGTGGGTGTGCCTACCTCACCCTGTGTGTGCATGTCAGGAGGAGTGCGGTGGACCTTCCCTGCTGGTGCGGTGCCTGTGTCTGTTGATGTAGGTGCATGCCGACGTCTGGGTGTACGTGGGACAGGCATGGGAGTGGGAAGTGTGGATGGGGCAGGGGTAGGTGGGGGGAGGTCGCGCTGCAGGAGACCCACTGCTGCAGTCAGTGTGGAGTCTATGGACCTCAGCAAGTTGCGTTGGTCAGCCTGCGATGAATAAATGCCCTCAAAGTATGCCTCGATGTTGGTGAGGGTTTGGCCGTGGGCATGGAGGACATTAAGGATCGCAGCCTGACCAACCTGCAGCTGCCGCTGGATGTCCACAGACTCGGCATTGGCGGCAGCAGTGGAGACAGGGGCAGGGGGTGCGGTGCCTGGCATGAAGGAGACATGCGGTGACCAGGCACGCTGGGAAGGGACACAAGCAAGTGGGTGGCGGCTGATGGGAACTGAGGGGGCGGTGCGAGGTGTTGTTCCGCTGTCAGCTGCTGGTGCAGCCTCCGCCCACTCGGAGACATCCTCCTTGGACCTGTCAGCTTCGTATTCTGATGTGCCAGTCGACAGGTCCTCGGCCGCACTATCCTCCGCCTCTGTCCCACTCGATGTGCCAGCCCCGATGTCACGGATGGCACTGGTGCTCGGTCCCTCCGCCTGTCTGTGTCCATGTCTCCCTCTGTGTCCCCCGACGATGCTGTGGGCAGGGTGGAGAGACAGAAATTAATCAGACACCTGTACACATCTGTCACATGAGTCCAATCTACATAGGTAACATTGCATAGCCTGAAAAGGAAGATCCCTAACATCTACTAAACAAGGTACCGATGTAGGGCATGAAACACACAGTTGGTTGAGCCACCATGCCACTGAAATACCATGGAGAGCATGAGACAATAGCAAAAGACAGGAAACGGAGTCTGACATAGCACCCAGGCCCTGGGGACAATCCAGCACTGCATCTGCACCACACAGCGTTGGCGAAAATATGGATGACCAGGGACCATATCCATGAACTTGAGACACATGCTGCATAGGTAATGCTGAAAACATGCCCAACATGACTGGGTCACTGCACCTTGTGTGTCCAGACAAACATCACACACTGCCCAGACCCAGCAAGTAGAAATCAGGATTTGACATATAGGCTTTGCCCGCCCCAACCACCCCCTACACGAGGCAAATTGTTGAGACACAGGTGGCACCAACATCTCATAGTCTGGGTGATAAACACAGGGGCAGGCAAAATGCAAGATTGGATGCCAAACACCCAAGGTGCGCCTGTACAAATAATGAGGTACCAGTGCCCATCCTCAGATGAGTATAACAAGACACACAGGCACTGGCAACTGTGAGTATGAAGAAGGACATTCAGGTCAGGCTGCACAGTGGACACCTGTACAAAATTGCACGTCTATATACATGGTGCCAGGGGAGAATGGCACAGAGCACAACCTACGCTGTAGACACTGAGAGTGTCCACGTTTTGTGATGACACATACAACACTGACGAAAAGGTGCCCCAGGGGACAGTAGTGGCCATGCAACTCCATGCTCCTGAATGGTAATGACTGCAACACACGCCACCATCCCTGCACTATGCGTATCGCACACTCATGCACATCATGTCACAGGCCACTACATAGGACATGCGCGCTGTAAGGCATGACACTTGAGAGACTAACTCCCATGTCTGGACTCAGCATCAGTGCCAACTGACATGGAACCCACATGCAGTGAACTGGACAGGGCACAGCCAAGGTCCCAAAACCTGTTACACACCACCCCCACACATGATGCTACAGGCATAGTTCTCGTGGACAAAGCGCCTGCCTACATTACCTTGTGAAGGAGTGACTACACACAGACCAGGGAACACATTGCAAGGAGGGGAAGGGTGGCAGGAGCGCAGCGCCATACTGGGGCAAACTGGATCTGCACAGCACCTTTAAACCCTGGCAGTGAATTCATGCTACTGTGCCCTTACAAATGCCGGTGACACACAACAAACACACATGTACCTACCCCCTTCCGGCTGCTGCATCTCCTGTAAGCGCCTCTCCAAGTCTGGAAAGACCACCGGCAGCACACGCCTGTGGAGGTGGCTCAGACGGCGGCGCCCGCGGTTCTTGTGGCTCTCAGGTGAGTCCCCCAGCAGGACCCGTGCAATCCTCCGCGTCCAGCCCCGGATATCCTGCCAGCGTTTCCTCACCTGGGACAGGCTCCGCCTCCGACCATCCACACCCCTCACGGCACTGACGGCGGTCAGCCAGATCTGCTCCTTGGCAGTGGCGCCTACCTGTGAGGAAGAACAAGTGACACCACATCAATACACCAGCCACATGTCACAGAGAGACATATGAGAACAAATTAGCTGGTTACAACAAGGCATGTCATGCAGCCAACGCATTGCACCTTTGTCATAGGGACATGATCCTCTGGTGAGGGAAAAAGCAGTACGTGCCATTGTGGGTACACAGGTGGAATGATGGCAATGTCACAATCAATGATCAAGGCTCACACTGTGCATCACACCCACCCCTCCTGTCTCAGGGCACTGCTGTGAGGACTCTGCATCCACCCCTCCTGTCTCAGGGCACTGCTGGTAGTGATAGGCACACACCCCTCCTGTCTCAGGGCACTGCTGGTAGTGATAGGCACACACCCCTCCTGTCATAGGTTACTGCTGGGAGCACTCTGTACCCACCCCTCCTGTCTCAGGGCACTGCTGGGAGGACTCTGCACCCACCCCTCCTATCTCAGGGCACTGCTGGGAGGACTCTGCACCCACCCCTCCTGTCTCAGGGCACTGCTGGGAGTGTTAGGCACCCACCCCTCCTGTCTCAGGGCACTGCTGGGAGGACTCTGCACCCACCCCTCCTGTCTCAGGGCACTGCTGGGAGGACTCTGCACACACACCTCCTGTGTCTGGCCAGCACCTCAAAGCAGTCACATGCCACAGGCCACTGACGCCACCTCAGCAGAGTACACAGACACAGGACATTCACCTGGCATTGCCAAATGCAGATACAAACCTCACTGCACATGTGCCACTAGATCGGGGGGGCTCACAGGTGTGGGGCTGGCTCTGCACGTCAGACACACAGCACTGCTCCCTGCTCACATGAGATGTGCAGGGTATATCCAGGCCTCATGCATCTGGGGTGGTCCACTACACATATGCACCCACACAAATGACATTGGACTTACACACACAGATGTCCAGGGGACGAACACATCATGTGGACACTCTCAGCATAGGTACAGTGGACAAACACACATCTGTAGGTACAGTCACCTGTCACACTGGGGTAACCACAGAATCACAGGAGGACTGTAGTAGCTCCATACCCTGGAGGATTAGACCGGCACAATGTGTAATGCCACATGCAGTGAATGTCACAGTAAACACAATGCAAGTGAGGAGAGCAGACATGCACCACAGCATGCTCTGGCTGGGAGACATCAGGCATCCCCCCCCTGGGACCCCCCCTACAGTACATAGCATGTGTGTCACACCAGGACACAATGCCAGAAGTCACAGTCACAACAAAGGGACAGTCTGTGCCAGTGGCCTATGCACTCACCTGATACCCTGGTCGCCCATACAGAAGGGGGTACTGTGGGAGGATCACATCCAGCAATGCCAGGTTCTCCTCCAGGGTGAATGGCTGTGATCTCTCCACAGCCCTTGACATGGTTCCAGGGAATCAGTAGCAGCAGCTGGGTCGACGAATTCAAAGATGTGCAGGCAAGTTCTCCCTCATGGGACCTGGCTGCCTTATATCTGCCTTTCTGCCCTGTCTCATGCACAGGAGTACAGAGTGATTGGTCACTCACATTTGCATCCTATGTGTCCTCCAATCCTTTCAAACCTAGCAGTCTGTGGGTTCTCTATCGGTTTCATTCTCCTGCATGATGTCAGCCCCACAAACACATTGCAACAAAGTAGATTAATTCCAACTGACTTCTGCTGTGCACCTTCCAGAACAAATTCAAATTTTGAACTTTGTCTCCATGACAACCAGCATGCATGTAGGCCTTAATACTTGTCCCTCATGTGTCCCCTGTGTAATTTGGAGCTTCACACACACAGGTACGGTGCGTTCCGGGGCCCTAGGGCACCCCAAATGCCTTGCAACGGGCCGTACACGCGTGCCTACGTTCACTATCACTATGGGTGTCCTCGCGTATGCGTACACGTTGTGATAGGGAGCGTACAGGCGTGTGTACGGCCCATACCACTATGGGTGTTCATGCGTATGCGTAGTCGTAGTGGTACGGGCCGTACACATGCCTGTACGCTCACTATCACAACGTGTACGCATACGCGAGGACACCCATAGTGATAGGGAGCGTACAGGCGTGTGTACGGCCCGTACCACTACGAGTACGCATACGCGAGGCCACCCATAGTGATAGGGAGCGTACAGGCGTGTGTACGGCCCGTACCACTACGAGTACGCATACGCGAGGCCACCCATAGTGGTACGGGCCGTACACACGCCTGTACGCTCCCTATCACTATGGGTGGCCTCGCGTATGCGTACTCGTAGTGGTACGGGCCGTACACATGCCTGTACGCTCGCCATCACGATGGGTACACATACGGCAGCACTCCCATAGTGATATGGGAACGTACACAGGCCCTCTTGGCAGCAGTACAGCGGTTTTCACACATCACAGTGGTGACAGGCGGCACACAGGTAGGGATAGGGCAGACATACTTGTACATGGATGGACATACTTGTCCATTAATTAACATCGAGGCATCGTCTGTGCATCACTACATGTGTGGGGCACAGGTGTGACGGCCTGTGATGTGGAACATTACTCCTGAGTCGAGAAGGCACCAGATGTATGATGAGATGTGTACAGATGTACTGTGTGATGGTGCGATGTGTGCCAGGCATGCCCTTGACTCCTTTGACATGTGTGCATGTCGTACTGCGCACTTGGGGTGAGCGTCACTGGCATGGCACGGACAACAACACACGGAAGTGTCCCCTGATGCCCGGTACAGGGGTTATGACACCTGACTTGTCACTACCCATGGTGCACAATGTGACTATGTCATGTATGTGTGGGGGCTTCCCATCAGGTTGATGTTGGAACACCCTCAAAAGCTGCAGCCGTTGCAGCAACCAACATGTGTCTGTGTGTAGTTTGTCATTGCACACTGTTCCGCACACCATGCCACATGTGCTATCGGATGTGAGGTGCACATGTATGCATGGGACACGGAGTAGCGTGACAAGGACATGTCAGCATCCTCACAAGGTATGTGTGGTGAGTCATGACATGTGCACCTTCATGACAAGGTGTGTGGGCTGTCCTAGTGTAATGTCATGTGACCTGTGGCTCCAGTGTTCCGCTACCAGTCTCTGCAATCGGCATCCTACTGCTGCTGATGTGTGGGCGTATGTCACTCCTGTGTTGCGTCTGGCTGTTCACTTGCACTGGGACACAGCTATTCCCATGGTGTGGCATGGGGAGGTTCTCAATCTCCGTGTGTAGCTGGGTCTTGGAAGGAGTGTCACCTTGCATCCATACGTGTCCTGGCCATGTAGCACATACCTGACTCCCTATGTAGCATGTGTGTATTGACAGATTAACATGTGCTCAGTACACATGAGTTGTTGTCGTAGTGCACTCACTCTTCCTTGTCACTTCAAAATTACTGCAGAGCGCCGCCTCTTGCCCGAAGAATTCCAGACTTGGCTGCCATGCAGGAGAATGACAGCATCCGGCTCTACCGCTTCACCCAACCGTTGATTCTGGAGTTGACGGCGAGACTGGCACCACACCTGCAACCGCAGCACAGGTATCCCACGGCACTGACACCCCAGCTGAAGGTAATGGCTGCCCTACATTTTCTTGCCACGGGTACCTTTCAAAATACCATAGCTCATGTTGGTGGCATGTCCTAGAGCACGTTCAGCGGTGTGCTGCATGATTTCTTAGAGGCCATGTTGATTCACCTGGATGACTTCATCAAGTTCCCAACCCCTGAACAGATGACTGAGGTCAAGCGTGGATTCTATGCCCTGGGAGGGATGCCCCATGTCATTGGGTCCATAGATGGTACACATGTAGCTTTGGTACCACCACACGCACGGGAGGTGGCGTACCGCAATCGGAAGCACTACCACTCCATCAATGCCCTTGTGGTGTGTCAGTCCAACATGGTGATTTCACATGTCTGTGCTCGTTTTCCAGGATCAGCACACGATGCCTACATCATGAGACGTAGCGGGATGCCTGATATGATGATGCAGCTGCGCAACGAACGGGCATGTGTTGTTGGTGGGTACAATCTGTCTGTCCTGTATTCTGTATAGCCTACCAGCACGACCGCTTCACCACTTCTAACGATGAGCATGTGCTTCCCATGTAGGGGACGCTGGCTATCCCAACATGCCTTGGCTGCTCACACCTCTCTGCAACCCCATCACGCCAGCCCAGCTCCGCTACAACACCGCCCATGGCCGGACAAGGCGAGTGATAGAGAGGACGTTTGGCATGCTGAAGAGCCGATTCAGGTGCCTCCACAAGACCGGCGGCGCACTCCCATATGCCCCGGCGAAGGTCTGCAAGATCTTCATGGTCTGCTGCATGCTGCACAACATGGCAGTTGAAAGAGCTGTGCCACTTATCCTGGATCAACATGACGAGGAGCATCCACCCGTGGAGGACGAAGGGCTTGGCAATGGGGCTAGTGATGTGGAGGATGTGGAGCCGCAAGAGGACATCCGGACTCGGCTCATGCGCGACTTCTTTGCTTAGTGGTGAGTACCAGTGTCTGAGTGTGCACGCATTTGGCCCCGTGTGGCATGCGTTGTGATGTGTGTCTCCACCTGCATGTATGGCACGTGAGTCAGAGGTGTGTGTGGGTGTGTCACTGGAGTGATGGTGCCAGTGATGGTTGTACTTCCCCAGTCATAATTGTGACCTAGCATGTTGTCATCCATACATGTGTCGAGTAAATGCACATGCAAGTGGCTGTGCTTTTTGTGGCTGACTTCTTGTGTGTCTCTCTTCCCCAGGTACTTGCGCATGCCGTCTGCTGCTTGCATTGTTGTGGCACTGCTATTCCTCAGGGACACGTCATCGTGGGCTGACTCAGCGTTACAGGCACGGACACGTTTGGAAGTCTCCATAGGGTAAGGGATGCATCAGGGGTGTATTGGGTGTGGCAGTTGTTCACGATGTATGCACACTGCCCCTGTCGATGTTTGGTTCCTCTGCAGCCATGTCGCATCCCCATGGGACACGACATGCAGCTGTGTACCCCTGAATAGATGGTCTGCCTGGTTGACAGTCATCAGTGATGGGATAGGGGATTGTGATGATGGCATCAATGTGTGTGACACTGCCCTCGGACACATACGGTTAGCTTTGGCTTGACATGGTGTGGGACTTCGACATCAGCGGATCTATGGTGTATGGCAGGCTCTCCGTGTGCAGCTGTGGGTATTTAGCTGTTAGCCGACGCTTGTGTGCCAGTTCCATGGCGAACACGCATGTGTGCTGCTGAAGAGGGGTGCCAGTGTTGGACCCAGATGTTACTCCACATGATGTGTTCATGTGTACTTCGAGTTGCCTCAGCAATCCCGAATACATGACTAATAAAGGTGTCCCTATGCCTCCAAGGTGCCTCTTCTCAGTCAATGCTGGTGTGTTGCCACGGTGCATCCTGCTTGTCTGGGATGGTATTCCCTGATTGTGGCTATGTGTCAATGTGTCGAGTGGCAAGATGCAAGCTGTGTGTGTGGGCTGAGACTGTGTATTGGGCATGATGTCCATGACTGTGTGGGTATTGTGACATGTGCCATCCCCATGCATCCAACGTTGGCCAGGCCCCCATTCTCTGCATCCACCGGACTCAAGCTTGCAGGACATGGTTCTGCCACCTGTCTACACATACCTGGGTGCCCCCCAGGACACTGGACTGGATCCCTGACCTCTGCGCATGACTGTTGCTGTACTCAATGTGTGTGTCAGCACGGTTGTTCGGTAACCCCCTCAGCTGGTTGGGCCCATCACGGGTGTGTATGGTGCTCCATGTCTGTCTTGCCTAATACACTGTGACCCATGTGTCCTGTGCCAGACTCAGGCCCCAGGGTGTGGGTGGTTGAAGACAAAAGATGACTCAGGCATGTTTTGACTTTACAAGACACATGTTAGATAATAATGCTACCAGCAGGCATCTACTCTTCATAGTGTGATTTATTATTGGGGGGGGGGGGGGGACAAAGTGAGGGTCTTTCCGGGATTTTGGAATCCAAAGTTCAGTAGGGGAGTTGGTGTCCTTGCCATTGGAAATCCTCAGAGTCCATGCCACAGTCTTTGTCAACATTGGTCAGCCAGTGACCAGCAGGGCCATGTGGCAGAGAATGTCTCTTGATGCTGTGATGCTGTTGCTCCAGTGGGCCAGGTGCCAGGCCAGGTGTCCTGGGAGATGGTGATGTAGCGCCGACCCTCACGGTCCTTTCCGTGGACGACCCGCCCTCCTGCGGGGAACCTCAGCAGCAGGCCGTGACGACATCTGGGATGCTCCGTCGGATGTTTCCTCCTCCTCCTCCTGATCCCTCCCTGTGGGTGGTGATGTTCTCCGCCTTCTGGCACAGGGAGGGTCGGCCATGTTGTCGGCCATCCGACGGAGTGTAGCGTGAATCCCCTGGAATGCCGTCACTTGCTCAGCCTGTCTGTCCTCCATCCTCCGTTGGTGTACCAGTAGACAGGCATGTAGCTCCGCATGTTGCTGGGCCTGCTGGGTCTTTATCTCATCGAGGCTCCCCTTGATCTCATTGAGGGTGGACACAACCTGGGCCATGCCCGTGGTGTCCTGCCGGTATGAGTACAGGATGTTACGGACATGGGAAAATACCGGATCCCCAGTGTTAGACCTGGCACCTTGGCGTGAGTTTCCCTTCCACTTTTTGATGGTGTGCCTCGATTGTTTTGCTGGTGTTGTCCGCTCAAGGCACTGCGCCACGGCTAATCCGTGCCGCAGTGCAAGTGCTCCCTAGGTAAAGTGTACCTGTAATTGATGTTCCTGATTGGTTTATTGGGTTCACTGTCAGTCCCCAGTAAAGTGCACCCGGGGTGCCAGGGCTTGTGAATGCCAATGCTGCTGGTGGGCTTGCAGCGCTGGTTGCGCCACCCACAGAAAGCGGCCTTGTAAAAATGTGTCTAGGGTCTGCCACCGCAGACCCTGTGCGCGGTCTGGGACCGTCGCGCTGACTGCGCAAGTGCCCCCACTTGCCAGTCCCTAAACCTTCCCATACCTACATATTAGCCACCCCTCTGGTAGGCCCAAGGGCAGGGTGCATTGTAGGCATAAGGTAGGACATGCCCTGATGTATGTGGCATGTCTTAGTAGTGGATTACAGCCATTTTCGTTCTTCACTATTGAAGGCTACCTGCTCTCCATAGGCCAGAATGGGCTGCGGGGATCACGCCAACGCTGTGACCCCAGTGGACTCAGGGAGCATGGTAGAGTGCCAAGTTTAGTATGCCTGAACTCAGAATAATAAAATACTTCTTGTAGTCAAGTTTATTTTAATATCCTGGGTTTGTAAATACTACTTTTAGAAAGTTAGTATTTACTGACCTGACCATCTCAGTCCGCCTCTGCTGTGTGTGTGTGTTCTGCCTAGCAACAGTAAGGAGCAGGGTGGGGGGATCCCCAGAGACAGGTTGGCTGCCAGGTGGTGGGTAGAGAGGTGACACCTGGATGGGTGGGAGGAGTACACCTTGACTCTTGAATAGACCTGTGCTCTGCCACCACAAAGCCGGCGCCACCCCCTGTGGGGCGGCTGATGTCTCTGCCCTGCTGCTGAAAGGAAAGAGCAGAGTTACCATAACAAAGTGCTCCAGAACTGGACTGAGCCAGGCCTAGGCCCCCTGGCGCTAAAGAACAAAAGAATCATGGTATAAAAGTAGGAGCCTAAGAAATCAGAATCCTGTTTACCACAAAGAACCTCTGCCCGACTAGAAGGAGAAGAAGACGCTGGAGGAGCTGGCCTGCTGCTTGCCTTGCTGAGAAAGGAGAGGAAGAGACTTACTGAAAAGACTTTGCTACTTTGTGCTTGAACATTCTCCAAGGGCTTGATCTGAGCTTGCCCCCTGAACTGAACCCCAGGACCAGTGGGTTCTCTGTGCTTTTGCTCGTCCTCCACTTCGAGCCGTGTGTGCATCCCGCTGGAAAGAGACTGCGCCCCTCATCGCCCCTCCTAGGGCCGTGACACTCAGAAGCTTGCCTGCCTCAAACCCGTGAGAGCCCCGCTCCGTCCAGATCCGCTCTCTGTCCCCGGGCCAGGTCGCCTGCATCCCTGTCACCGCCTGCTACTGGAGCGCGCTGACCGCGCTATCACCCCTCCCGCCGGAAGCCGTCCGACGACTGTGATCTACGCCGGGTCATCCAGCTGCACTGACCGTGCCCTGCGACCCCACTTCGCTATCCCCGGACATCTCAGGCCGCGCCGCCCCCGTTGTGGAGACCCTCCGGCACCGCCGTGCTAAAGGGTCGCTGGCCGCGCCTGCCTACGTGCCCACACCTGCTGATTGAGGACCCAAGAACACTTCCCAAGCTGAGAGTCGCACCGACCTGTGCCGACTCTCCACATCACGAAAGAAGTTCCAGTATCGGGCTCGGGGCCCGCAACGCCTTATTTCCCCGTTCGCAGGAGCCGATCTCTGTGAGTACTGGAACCACGAGTAACATTTGCAAGAGACTACAAGGTCTCCATCTGAAGCTACAAACCAAGAACATTTGCCCGCTTTACAACCTGGTGGCATAGCGAAAACGTTATTGGTCTTGTGATAAGTCTGCTGAGATAGATATACCTATTTTTACATTAAGAAGCGTATTTTTATATATATCCAAGTCTGGTGTCCGTTTCTGGGGGGATTGATGTATTTACTGTGTGTATGATTGTAAGTGCTTAACCAACAACGCCTGAGGAATCGCCTTGGCTGCTCACGCCACGCACCTAGAGGGTGAGCAAGGGTCATTTGCGAGGGGTTATCCTGCACCCTGACGTGGAGGAGAGGGTTCCTGCTTGACACAAGGGCAACCTTGCGACAACCAGAGATCCCCAACTCTAACATTGTTGGCAGCGGGTGGGATTTCGGATTTGCACTTGTAATTTGCATACAGTGAATTATTAATCACCAGATAGTGAGAGCAGACCAAGTAACGCAGCCACAGGTTTTCATTTTTTTGAACTTTGTTGAGACATCTGCCATTACTGCAACCATGCCTGGCTCACTCTCTGCTGGAAGAGCGCTCTCTGTGATTTCTGGAATAGATGAGGTGGATTGGGAGAGACTGGAAGGCTACTCGATGGAGCAATTGAAAGGCTACAGTGTAAAATTCCGAGTCCCCCATGCTGGATTCAAGAGGAGGGTCCAGTATGCCAAGGCGTTGAGAGCCTGGAAGGAGTCACGAGACCCACGGAATGCGGGGGACATCGTTCCACCCGACAACCTTGAGGAGCCCAGCAGAGTCCGGTCGCCAGAGGAGCTGGCAGACAGGGCAGCAGACAGGGCGCATGCAAAGGAGATGGCAAAGTTGGCAGGACAAATGGAAATGGAAAAGCAGAAGTTGGCCCTGGAGGCACAACAACGCCAAATGGATCATGATATAAGATTGAAGGAGTTGGAGCTGAAGGCGAAAAGTTTGGATACCGCTCTTTCTGGTGGCAGCACTCCACCGGTGCAGGTAGAGTCCAAGGTGTACATCCCCAAAGATGTAGTAAAGGAGTATTTTAGAAAGGATGACATAGGGCAGTGGTTTAGAGCCTACGAGGTGGCCATGTCTTCACACCGGGTCCCTGAGAAAGACTGGGGAGCGGGGTTGTGGGGAAGGTTCCTTGCTGAAGGGCGTGACACACTGTTAGATTTACCCTTAGATCTCCAAGCCTCATACCCCCATATGAAGGAAGCTTTAATGACCAGGTATGGGTTAACTCCTGAGCTATATAGACAGAGGTTCAGGGAGACTAAGAAGATCCCTGAGAGTACGTATGAGGAGTATGTAACCTTTTTCTGCAGAGCACTGGATGGTTGGGTGAAGGGTAGCAAAGTGAATGATTATCAAGGGCTGCTTGATTTAATTGCATGGGAGCACTTGTCCAGTCAATGTTTTCCTGAGCTACGCCAGCACCTGATTGATAGCAAGCTGTCCAACCCGAGGAAGCTTGCTGAGGAGGCGGACCGCTGGCTCAGCACCAGGGTCCACAAGGGTCAAGTGGGAGACTCCGCCAAAGGTGGGCAGGGTCCCCAGCAGAAGAGTGGGGGGGACAGGGGTAAACAGAAAGGGTTCCAAAAAGGCCCCCAAAGTAATCCCCAAGGGAACCAGCAGAAGGGTTCTCAGCCTCCCCCACCCCCGCAGCAGAACGGGGCCCCGACAGGTAGACCTGTTCCAAAGGGGCCCTTCAATTGTTATAGGTGTGGTGACCCGGGTCACATTGCCTCTGATCCTAAGTGTCGCCTGTTTGGTAAGACCGCACCCACTGGTGCTCCACCCCGGCAAGTAGCTAGTATTAATTTTGGGGAGGAGGTAGCAGTCCAGGAGGGTGGGGGTCCCGGGCAGATGACCCTAGTCTCGCTAGGAGACAGTGAGATGGTCCCCGAAACTTACTTGCCCTCTAACACTAAGAAATATGGGCAAGTAGTGACCATCAATGGAAAGAAGGTTGAGGCTCTTAGAGATACAGGAGCCAGCGTGACCTCGGTGAGGCAACACCTGGTGTCTCAAGAGCAGATTGTACCCAATGCCTACTGTAGGGTTGTCAATGCTGACAACATAGAGAGTCGTTGTCCAATGGCTCAAGTTCCCTTTGAGTGGGGGGAGGTCTCTGGTACTCTACAAGTCGCTGTGAGAACTGACATGCCTGTAGACTGTCTGCTAGGGAACGACCTGGAGAGCTCCCCTTGGGAAAAGGTGGAGAAGACCACGCATCTGAGGATGGTGGGTCTACCCGACTGGGCGTGCGTGACCACCCGGTCCATGGCAGCCAGTAGGGGTGTTGAGAGGGTCCTGGAGCCTGAGGGAGAGGTCCAGGAACCGGCCTTAGGGAGAAGGTGCAGGAGGCGCGGGAAACCGGCCCCCGAAGTTCCCACGGCCCAGGAGGAAGTAGACCCTGAGGGGGATGCTCTGGAGCCTACCGGGGAACAGATTGCCGAACTGGGAGACTTGCCTGAGCTGACCCATTGGCAGCAAGAAGGAGGTCCCTCCAGGGAGGAATTCTGCAGGGAGCAGAAAGAATGCCCTTCTCTCGTGGGTATGCGGCAACAGGCTGCAGACCAGGCCAATGGTGTTCAGGCCAAAACACACTACGTTTACTGGGAGAGTAACCTCCTGTATTCCGAGCCTAAGGCTGCTGAACCTGGGTCAGCCCGTGTGCTGGTGGTACCCCAGAGGTTCAGAACCTTCCTACTGGGGCTGGCTCACGATGTGCCGTTAGCAGGACATTTGGGGATGGACAAGACCTATGACAGGCTTGTCACCCACTTTTACTGGCCCCAAATGCACAAGAATTCAGATTCCTACTGCCGAACCTGTCAGACTTGCCAGGCAAGTGGTAAGAGCGGAGGAAAGCACAAGGCTCCTCTGCAACCTTTCCCTGTGGTCGGTACGCCATTCCAACGAGTGGGTATTGATATTGTGGGGCCTCTGGACCCCAAGACAGCCCTGGGCAACAGGTTCATCCTGGTCTTGGTGGACCATGCCACCCGGTACCCTGAAGCCATCCCTCTGAGGACAGTGACGGCCCCCGTGGTGGGACGGGCACTGATGGGAATTTTCTCCCGAGTGGGATTCCCTCTAGAGGTGGTGAGCGACAGGGGGACCAATTTCATATCCACGTATATGAAATCCCTGTGGAAGGAGTGTGGGGTAACTTACAAGTTCACCACTCCTTACCACCCCCAAGGAAATGGGTTGGTTGAGAGATTCAACCGAACCCTCAAAGGCATGATCATGGGCCTGGACGGTCCAATGAGGCGTAAGTGGGACGTCCTCTTGCCATGCCTGCTCTTCGCTTACCGAGAGGTGCCACAGAAGTCTCTAGGGTTCAGCCCCTTTGAACTTCTGTATGGTCACCCGGTAAGAGGACCTCTGAGTTTGGTAAAGGAAGGCTGGGAGCAATCTCCCAGGAAACCTCCCCAGAATGTATATAGTTACATGCTGGCCTTCCGAAACCAGACTAGGCGTTTCAGGCAACTTGCTGAGGCAAATCTGGAAGCCAGCCAGGAGGAGATGAAGCGGTGGTACGACCGGAATGCCACTCTGGTAGAGCTTCAACCTGGACAAAAGGTGTGGGTCTTGGCCCCAGTGGAGCCTTGTGCACTTCAGGATAAGTGGACAGGTCCATTTGAGGTTGTGGAGCGCAAAAGTCCTATCACCTACTTGGTGGACATGCGGTCTCCCAGGAACCCTTTGAGGGTCCTACATGTTAACCGCCTTAAGCCCCACTTAGAGAGGACCGAGGTGGGCATGCTGCTGGCCACTGATGATGGAACGGAAGAGGAGACCGAGCCTCTTCCTGACCTCTTAGTGGCCTCTGAGAAAGATGGGTCAGTGGATGGAGTTAACCTCTCACCCACCCTGACGCCCGAACAAAAGGAAGATTGCCGCCACTTGCTGGGGCAGTTTCCCGATAGGTTCTCCCTGGTTCCTGGTGTCACAGATTGGTGTGTCCATGATGTGGACACAGGAGACAGCTTACCTGTGAAGCACAAGGCTTACAGGGTAACTGACAGGGTCAGAGCTTGCATCAAGGAGGAGGTCTCCAAGATTCTTGCGCTAGGGGTGGTTGAGTCCTCCAGCAGTCCTTGGTCCAGCCCCGTGGTCTTGGTCCCAAAGGCTGCTGCGCCGGGAGCCACACCTGAACTCCGGTTCTGTGTGGACTACAGAGGACTCAATTCAGTAACGAAGACTGACGCGCACCCCATCCCCAGAGCTGATGAGCTCATTGATCGGCTGGGGGCTGCCCGGTTCCTCAGCACGTTTGATTTAACGTCTGGGTACTGGCAGATCGCCTTGACCGATGGGGCCAAAGAGAGGTCAGCATTCTCTACTCCAGATGGGCACTTCCAGTTCCGAGTCATGCCATTTGGAATGAAGAATGCCCCTGCCACCTTTCAGAGGTTGGTCAACCAGGTACTGGTTGGGCTGGATGCGTTCAGTGCCGCCTACCTGGATGACATCGCCGTGTTCAGTGCCACCTGGCCCGAACACCTGCGCCACCTCTGGGAAGTGTTGATGGCTCTGCGCCGAGCAGGCCTCACGATCAAGGCAAGCAAGTGCCAGATCGGGCAGGGTTCCGTGGTGTACTTGGGACACCAAGTGGGGAGTGGCAAGGTGGCACCCTTGCAACCCAAAATTGAGACCATCCTGGCTTGGGAACCCCCCAAGACGCAGACCGCAGTGAGGGCCTTCCTGGGGCTCACTGGGTACTACAGGAGGTTTGTCAAGGGCTATGGAACGATCGTTGCCCCCTTGACAGAGCTGACTTCTAAGAAGCAGCCCAGGAACGTGATTTGGACTGACACCTGTCAGAAAGCTTTCGACACCCTGAAGACTGCCATGTGCACGGCGCCCGTGCTCTTGGCCCCTGACTTCTCCAAGGAATTCCTAGTACAGACAGACGCTTCAGAGCATGGTGTAGGGGCTGTTCTCTCAACAGATGACTGAGGAGGGCTGGGACGAACCCGTAGCCTTCATCAGTAGAAGGTTACTTCCACGGGAAAGTAGGTGGAGTGCAATTGAGCGAGAAGCATTTGCTGTGGTCTGGGCGCTGAAGAAGCTAAGACCCTACTTGTTTGGGTCTCACTTCCGGGTTCAGATGGACAACAGGCCCCTCAGATGGTTGATGCAAATGAGGGGTGAGAACCCGAAGCTGTTGAGGTGGTCCATCTCCCTACAGGGTATGGACTTTACGGTGGAACACCGTCCTGGTACAGATCACGCCAACGCTGATGGTCTGTCCAGGTAGTTCCGCCTTAGTGACGAGGAACCCCCTGGGCAAGGGTAGTTCTCCCCACATTTCAGCTGGAGGGGACACGTGTTAGACCTGGCACCTTGGCGTGAGTTTCCCTTCCACTTTTTGATGGTGTGCCTCGATTGTTTTGCTGGTGTTGTCCGCTCAGGGCACTGCGCCACGGCTAATCCGTGCCGCAGTGCAAGTGCTCCCTAGGTAAAGTGTACCTGTAATTGATGTTCCTGATTGGTTTATTGGGTTCACTGTCAGTCCCCAGTAAAGTGCACCCGGGGTGCCAGGGCTTGTGAATGCCAATGCTGCTGGTGGGCTTGCAGCGCTGGTTGCGCCACCCACAGAAAGCGGCCTTGTAAAAATGTGTCTCGGGTCTGCCACCGCAGACCCTGTGCGCGGTCCGGGACCATCGCGCTGACTGCACAAGTGCCCCCACTTGCCAGTCCCTAAACCTTCCCTTACCTACATATTAGCCACCCCTCTGGTAGGCCCAAGGGCAGGGTGCATTGTAGGCATAAGGTAGGACATGCCCTGATGTATGTGGCATGTCTTAGTAGTGGATTACAGCCATTTTCGTTCTTCACTATTGAAGGCTACCTGCTCTCCATAGGCCAGAATGGGCTGCGGGGATCACGCCAACGCTGTGACCCCAGTGGACTCAGGGAGCATGGTAGAGTGCCAAGTTTAGTATGCCTGAACTCAGAATAATAAAATACTTCTTGTAGTCAAGTTTATTTTAATATCCTGGGTTTGTAAATACTACTTTTAGAAAGTTAGTATTTACTGACCTGACCATCTCAGTCCGCCTCTGCTGTGTGTGTGTGTTCTGCCTAGCAACAGTAAGGAGCAGGGTGGGGGGATCCCCAGAGACAGGTTGGCTGCCAGGTGGTGGGTAGAGAGGTGACACCTGGATGGGTGGGAGGAGTACACCTTGACTCTTGAATAGACCTGTGCTCTGCCACCACAAAGCCGGCGCCACCCCCTGTGGGGCGGCTGATGTCTCTGCCCTGCTGCTGAAAGGAAAGAGCAGAGTTACCATAACAAAGTGCTCCAGAACTGGACTGAGCCAGGCCTAGGCCCCCTGGCGCTAAAGAACAAAAGAATCATGGTATAAAAGTAGGAGCCTGGCTCCTAAGAAATCAGAATCCTGTTTACCACAAAGAACCTCTGCCCGACTAGAAGGAGAAGAAGACGCTGGAGGAGCTGGCCTGCTGCTTGCCTTGCTGAGAAAGAAGAGGAAGAGACTTACTGAAAAGACTTTGCTACTTTGTGCTTGAACATTCTCCAAGGGCTTGATCTGAGCTTGCCCCCTGAACTGAACCCCAGGACCAGTGGGTTCTCTGTGCTTTTGCTCGTCCTCCACTTCGAGCCGTGTGTGCATCCCGCTGGAAAGAGACTGCGCCCCTCATCGCCCCTCCTAGGGCCGTGACACTCAGAAGCTTGCCTGCCTCAAACCCGTGAGAGCCCCGCTCCGTCCATAGCCGCTCTCGGTCCCCGGGCCAGGTCGCCTGCATCCCTGTCACCGCCTGCTACTGGAGCGCGCTGACCGCGCTATCACCCCTCCTGCCGGAAGCCGTCCGACGACTGTGATATACGCCGGGTCATCCAGCTGCACTGACCGTGCCCTGCGACCCCGCTTCACTATCCCCGGACATCTCAGGCCGCGCCGCCCCCGCTGTGGAGACCCTCCGGCACCGCCGTGCTAAAGGGTTGCTGGCCGCGCCTGCCTACGTGCCCACACCTGCTGATTGAGGACCCAAGAACACTTCCCAAGCTGAGAGTCGCACCGACCTGTGCCGACTCTCCACATCACGAAAGAAGTTCCAGTATCGGGCTCGGGGCCCGCAACGCCTTATTTCCCCGTTCGCAGGAGCCGATCTCTGTGAGTACTGGAACCACGAGTAACATTTGCAAGAGACTACAAGGTCTCCATCTGAAGCTACAAACCAAGAACATTTGCCCGCTTTACAACCTGGTGGCATAGCGAAAACGTTATTGGTCTTGTGATAAGTCTGCTGAGATATATATACCTATTTTTACATAAAGAAGCGTATTTTTATATATATCCAAGTCTGGTGTCCGTTTCTGGGGGGATTGATGTATTTACTGTGTGTATGATTGTAAGTGCTTAACCAACAACGCCTGAGGAATCGCCTTGGCTGCTCACGCCACGCACCTAGAGGGTGAGCAAGGGTCATTCGCGAGGGGTTATCCTGCGCCCTGACGTGGAGGAGAGGGTTCCTGCTTGACACAAGGGCAACCTTGCGACAACCAGAGATCCCCGACTCTAACACCCAGCCAACTGGTAAGGCTCGCACCTCCGCCGTCCTCCACTCCCACCACCCCTGCCCACTTGCGCCTGGCCTGCCCTTGTGGGCACATCGGGTCTCCGGGACCCCTGAGGGGTGGCATTGGCGTTGTCGCCTGCCTCCTCCTGGGTGCCCGGGACACCGTGTCCCTCCTGGCCAGCCTGGCTGCATTGTGGTGTTGGGGCAGGGATCCTGGGTGTCTCCTGGGATGTGGCAGGAGTGGGGGTGGTGGTTGGCACAGTTGTACCTGACGCAGGTGCTGCAGGTGGTTGGACACCAGAGGGGCCAGGTCGGTCGGGGTCGTCCACAGAGTGGTGAGAGTGGTCGCTGCCGGTGGGATCGGGCTCCTGCAGATCCAGGTCCTGTGAGTCTTCCCCCCCTGTGTTGGGGGGTGCACCACGACGTTGACCTGTGTGTGAGAGAGACAATGTTAATTTTGGTCCATGCAACATCCATGTTTCATCAGTTTCAAAGTTGGCACATTTCCTCTTGGAATTAGGATCTGTCTTGCATTCCACTCACAGTGCACTTGTGCATGGGTGTGTCCCTTGGGCACCACTTTGGCCCCTTTAACTATGTGTGGCACAGTCTTACTTGCTGCGTCAAGTGTGACTGAAGGCAGCAGTGGAGTGGGCAGGTTTGGCGAGCCATGCATTGGCGCCTTCCGTGTAGCACTGTACATGTGCACATGGAGTGGATCCACACACTTATATGATCACGGTAGCTGTCGTTGTGCTCGTGAACAGGTTGTGACATGGCCCTGTGTTTTGCCATGGTGAAGAGGGGGGGTTCTGGGACTGGCCACCCTTGTCTACATGCACGCAGTCTACCTGCTGACGAGCAGACATTCGCACACGCCACACGGCTGATTTGCTCTCCCTGTGTCTCGCTCCCTCTCTGTCCCCCTCTCCCTCCCTCTCTGTCCCCCTCTCCCTCCCTGTGTGTCCCCCTCTCCCTCCCTCTGTGTGTCAGCCTCCTCCCTCTGTCCGTCTCCCTGTGTCTCCCTCCCTCTCTGTCCCCCTCTCCCTCCCTCTGTGTCCCCCTCTCCCTCCCTCTGTGTGTCAGCCTCCTCCCTCTGTCCGTCTCCCTGTGTCTCCCTCCCTCTCTGTCCCCCTCTCCCTCCCTCTCTGTCCCCCTCTCCCTCCCTCTGTGTGTCAGCCTCCTCCCTCTGTCCGTCTCCCTGTGTCTCCCTCCCTCTCTGTCCCCCTCTCCCTCCCTCTCTGTCCCCCTCTCCCTCCCTCTGTGTCCCCCTCTCCCTCCCTCTGTGTGTCAGCCTCCTCCCTCTGTCCGTCTCCCTGTGTCTCCCTCCCTCTCTGTCCCCCTCTCCCTCCCTCTGTGTGTCACCCTCTGTCACCTCAGCCCAGCTTCCTGGGCACACACTATTAGCAGATCTTTGAGTGGCCCTTGGCTTGTTGATGTGAGTTTGTTTCTGATCTCCAGGCACCCATTGGGTGTGATGTGTGTCTGTGCGCTGCTGCTGTGGTGGTGTGTGCTGCCACTCTTTCACAATGTTGGCTGTTCATTAGCTGCTGTCATGTACAAAACAGTGCCTTCACCCCCATGTGTTGATGCAAGGCGTCCGTCATTTGCTGGCAAGTCATTCCTGTGTTGGGACACACTGTTTGTCTGGCTGTGACCTAGGCCATATGGGCAGAGTGCATTGTTGTCTGCTTCGGAGTCGCACTATGTGATTTTTGGTGCCCAGCCTCCCGCCATCCGGGTTACCGTGTCATGTGTTGTTGTCTTCTGTGGCCTGTGACTTGACATTGTCCAGCTGGGTGCATGGGGCATGGTGGCAGCAGTGGCATGTGCGTGCTCATGGAGTGTGGTTGAGTCATGCGATGGCTTGTGGTGGTTGCGTGCCTGTTAGTGATTTTGGTTGTGGATGCCGTTCCCCCCATGTGAGGTGCGTTGTTTGTGTACTCACCCGGGTCTCGGAGTCCTTCTAATCCTTCGACTGCCTCCACCGGCAGTATGGCCATCACCCTCTCCTCCCAGGGATGGTAGTGTACGGGTCTGCGGGAGGGCCCTCCTCCGGTGGCGTTGGCCTGGTCATGTTCCTCCTGCCTCTTGGCTCGGACCCTCCTCCGCAGATCGTACCACCTGTTCTGCCATTCCTGCCTGGTCCTTCTGGTGTCCGCAACAGCATTCACAGCATCGACGATGGTCTGCCACATGGCTGTTTTTGCTGCCAGGCTGGTGTTTCTGACCAATGTTCCAAAGATCTGTGGCTCGACTCTGAGGATTTGATCAACAAGGACCTCCAACTCTCGGTTACTGAACTTTGGATTCTTGGTAGTGGGCATGGTGAGGGGTGTGTGTGGGAATGGTGGGGGGGGTGTGGATGTTGGGGGGGGGTGGATGGTTGTGGGTGTGTGTGTGTGAATGTGATGAGGGGGTGTTTGTGAAGGTGGTTGTGTGAAGGTGTGCAAGTGTAAGGTGTGGTGTTGCTTGTAGTATGGTTCTGTGGTGTCTGGCAGCAGTGAGTCTGTTGCAAAGGCTCATGGTTTGTGTGTGTGGGCCCTTTTTATTGGTCCATGGGTGGGTGTGGCAGTGTTTGAAGTTTGGGTGGGTGTGTTATAAGTAGTGGTGGTGTTTTGGGCCTCTGTTTGTCTTTGGCAGTTGCAGGTCAGTGAAGGTGTTTTTGTAGTGTTTGTTGGCCATGTTTAGTGGCTTTGTGCCATTCGTATGGTGTATTCTTGTGTTGTTTAGTTTTGGCCTGGTTGCGTACGTGCGTTTTGAGCGTGTGTACGGTGTGTACATGGGCCATTTGGTTGTACGGTGCTGTCCTTGTGTGTGGGTTGGTACGACTCGTACATGCGGGTGTGATGTTGGGGCCTGGGGTGTGCTCCGTACTTAGGAGGTTGTGTTGGGGGTAGGACCGGAACGTACTGGGGTGTAGGTACACGATGGTACGACACGTACAGGGGTGGGGGTACGACTCGAACGTACTGGGGTGTACTTAGACGGTGGTACGACACGAACAGGGGTGGGCGTACGAATCGAACGTACTGGGGTGTAGGCACACGGGGGTATGACACGTACAGGGGTGGGGGTACGAATCGAACGTACTGGAGTGTAGGTACATGGGGGTATGACACGTACAGGGGTGGGGGTAGGACTCGAACGTACTGGTGTGTAGGTACATGGGGGTATGACACGTACAGGGGTGGGGGTACGACTCGAACGTACTGGGGTGTAGGTACACGGGGGTACGACACGTACAGGGGTGGGGGTACGACTCGAACGTACTGGGGTGTGGGTACACGGTGGTACGACACGTACAGGGGTGGGGGTACGAATCGAACGTACTGGGGTGTAGGTACACGGGGGTATGACACGTACAGGGGTGGGGGTAGGACTCGAACGTACTGGGGTGTAGGTACACGGGGGTATGACACGTACAGGGGTGGGGGTACGACTCGAACGTACTGGGGTGTAGGTACACAGGGGTACGACACGTACAGGGGTGGGGGTACGACTCGAACGTACTGGGGTGTGGGTACACGGTGGTACGACATGTACAGGGGTGGGGGTACGAATCGAACGTACTGGGGTGTAGGTACACGGGGGTATGACACGTACAGGGGTGGGGGTACGAATCGAACGTACTGGGGTGTAGGTACACGGGGGTATGACACGTACAGGGGTGGGGGTAGGACTCGAATGTACTGGGGTGTAGGTACACGGGGGTATGACACGTACAGGGGTGGGGGTACGACTTGAACATACTGGGGTGTAGGTACATGGGGGTACGACACGTACAGGGGTGGGGGTACGACTCGAACGTACTGGGGTGTAGGTACACGGTGGTACGACACGTACAGGGGTGGGGGTACGACTCGAACGTACTGGGGTGTAGGTACACGGGGGTACGACACGTACAGGGGTGGGAGTACGACTCGAACGTACTGGGGTGTGGGTACACGGTGGTACGACACGTACAGGGGTGGGGGTACGACTCGAACGTACTGGGGTGTACTTAGACGGTGGTACGACACGTACAGGGGTGGGGGTACGACTCGAACGTACTGGGGTGTAGGTACACGGGGGTACGACACGTACAGTGGTGGGGGTAGGACTCGAACGTACTGGGGTGTAGGTACACGGGGGTATGACACGTACAGGGGTGGGGGTAGGACTCGAACGTACTGGGGTGTAGGTACACGGGGGTATGACACATACAGGGAAGGGGGTACGACTCGAACGTACTGGGGTGTAGGTACACGGGGGTACGACACGTACAGGGGTGGGGGTACGACTCGAACGTACTGGGGTGTGGGTACACGGTGGTACGACACGTACAGGGGTGGGAGTACGACTCGAACGTACTGTGGTGTACTTAGACGGTGGTACGACACGTACAGGGGTGGGGGTACGACTCGAACGTACTGGGGTGTAGGTACACGGGGGTACGACACGTACAGGGGTGGGGGTAGGACTCGAACGTACTGGGGTGTAGGTACACGGGGGTATGACACGTACAGGGGTGGGGGTAGGACTCGAACGTACTGGGGTGTAGGTACACAGTGGTATGGCTCGTACAGGGGTGGGGGTGCGACTCGAACGTACTGGGGTGTACCTAGACGGGTGGGGGTGTACATACACGGGGGTACGTGTCTGACGTACGGGGGCTGGGGGGAGTGTTGGGCGCGTATGCGGGCACATGTCTCCATGGTTGCTATAGGAGTTCGGTGCGGACGGTGTTTTTTCCATACGGTTGTACCCTCGGACGCACGGGATGGATCGTGATTCCTCGGTCGGACTTGACTTTTCACGTTTGTACTGTGAATCGTCCGAGGACGTGTCGGACACATTTTCCGACCCGAGGACGTGTGGGAAATCATTCCCGATGCGGTTCGTATGGACTTTTTACCATGCGAATCGTGATTGCCAGTTCGTACGGCACTTGTACGATTCGTACGGTAAAAAGACCGGATACGAGTCGCACGGGGAAATTTTTTACCGGATCGTGATCGGCGCCTTAATATTTGGGTTTGGAGAGTATCTGTTCTTTTGTGTCTAAGGATGCATATGTTTTGATTTCAGTGTGACCACTTTTTTATTTGAGCCAGTGGTTTCCAGTGCTCAGCACCAGCACTAAATTTTCAACACCGGCACTTGTGACACTCTGCCACAAGGTGGAGTTGTCTGGCTAACTTAGAGATGATCACAACAACGGTCAATTTTTCATTCAATATACATTAAAAATTACTATTACCCGCCGGCCAAGCAATTCTTATTTGCCTGGGGCCCTGGAGTACTCCGAATTGTCACACTTGTAGGGGTGTGATGGTTAGCAGCTGTGTTGTTGTAATCATTGGCAGCATGGCAGGGGCAATGTGTGGTGCAAGCTGCAGTGGCCTCCTGGCGAGAGCCCCAACACTCATTTAGTTTTTTTACAAATTAAGTACTGGTGAAGCCCCTTGTTAAAGGAGTGGCACAATGCAATCTCATCGCTCTCCTCCCCCTGCATAATGTGATGAGAAGCCCCTGAGCCTCCCGTAGCTCATAGATAGTCAGAGATTGAATGGGAGGTCTCTGAAGGTAGGGAGGCCCCTAAAGTGCTCTGAAGATTGGGCCCACCCCTGAACTGCAGGGCCTGCATTAATCCAATGTCACAGGATTTGGGGATGGTTATGCAACCCTATGATGTAGACAGCATTGTCCAGGTGCATGTTTTTTTATCACTTTAATCCATGTTGCGCAGCATATGCAACATGAAATAAACAATTTACAAAGGCAATAGAATTTGCGTTGGCAAAACCTATTCTCATTGCCAATACTTGTTTATTTTCACTTCCAGCTGGGCCAAAGATTGAGGCCAAGTTAAGGGGCCATCAGGCCTCCTTATTGTCCTGTATGCTGGCTGTACATGGTCTGGAGCCTCACTCTTAAGGGAGGGGAAACACAGGCACACAGATTGTCATTACTTCACAGGTACTAGAGAAGTGCTTTTGACTATGGTCAGTCCTTGTATAAATATAGGAGATATGCATGCACTGTAAAAATGTCAGATGTCCCAGTACTAACAATGTAAATACCACAATTTTGTTTTATTTCTTTTATTGTGCTACTGTTTCCAATGCAGGGTGTTAGAGCACTTTACATAACACGTTCACATAATGCATTGACATTAAATCATGGAGGAGTGTAATTTAATGTACAAGGTGTGTTACATAAGACAGTGAGGGTAACAAGGTCTAGGAATCACATGTCCCTTATTGTGCAATATTAGAATTACAATTTTTGAACTGCAAGTAACAAAAGGATCTATCTCTGTGTTGAAAGCAATAACCCACTTACCTAGCTCCATAAAATAAAAAATGTAATATGCATGTTACATGATGTGCTTTGCAAGAGATACATTAACCTTCAATGCTGCTTTGATAAAAATCTGGGATTAGACAAAACACAGATCTCTCCAGAAAATGTGTTAACCTCCAGAGTTATCATACCATGTTACTATTCCTTGAGAGTTACTGGGCATGCAAAGATCTCTGCAACATGTGCCTTAACCCCATAAAATATATTAAAATGAAGACTATGCAACCAATTAAGCAGAAGAGATCTACTGCCATGCTTCACCTTGTTGCCAATTTTTTTGGTGACAGAATTTAAACAAAGTATAATTTTAGGCCCAGATTTTGCATTGGGATTGTGTCACTGTTTTTGCACAACCCTGGTGCAACATTGAATTTGTTGCATGTTGTGAAGTGGGCAAATGTACTCATGAAAGACTGGGTAAACAAATGTGTGAGGTCTTAATATCTGATGTCACTTTTTGTGATATCACTTCTGGTGTGGTAATGGGTTGTTAAGCCGATCCCTGTGATGCCATATTCGATGTCACATGCCGTGCCATCCTGAACTGTGATGTCACGCACCATAATGTCACTGCAATGTGGTTAGCCCCACTGATTCTTTTTTAGGTTGAGCGTGAGTCAGCGCGCAAGCGCTGCTCTGCAAAGAGCTGCGGTAGTTCAGTACAGAGAGGATGCACGCCCACTTGTCTGCCCTAAATTGTCATTGGCTTGTGTGTTTGTCCTTTGTAAATGCTGTCTTCTGATTCACTCTAAAGGCTTGTTAGTTCCTCCTTATTACCGCCATGTCGTCATTTGTATCCTCCCGAGGCTACTGGCCCCTTTACTTCAAGTGTTACACTGTATGTGTTATTTAGATCATGAGCACTACTTTCTTTAATGAGGTTCTCTTACTGCCTTCTCTACTTCCCTTCCCTCCCTTTGTCAGTGCCTTCTTGCCCCCTCCCCCGTCCGCACTCCCATTGTCCGTGCCTTATCGCCCCCTTCTTCCCCTCCCCCCGCCCACACTCCCATTTTCCATGCCCTCCCCCCTCCCTCCAGTTGTCTTTGATGACTACGGTTTGCAATGCAATAGGTCTTGCGTAAATGCGAGTGCTATTGCATTGCAAATGCTTGTTTACAACTGCATGTTTATAGCTTGCATCGGCTTTTATGGAAGCTGAATGTTGGTATAAAGCGCAAAGAGGATGGAAAAGTGCAGCACGGCCTTGGGAGCGGGGTGAGCAAGCAGCGCTGTGGATAGTGTTCTCTCACTAGACTATACTGTTGCAGCTGACGAAGATACAGTCCAATGATGGTAGCCAGGCATAGCCATGCAGCAAGGGAGTGAATGGGAGGCGGAAGTAATACGAGGGCTCTTGGTATGCCTTTCATATAATAACAAACATTTAAAGAAAACAGCGCTTAATGTTATGATTTGTCTTTTGAAAGAGCGTTCATATTTTGTTTGCTTTATTGAAAACTAGTCACTGGGATCAGTGGAATCCTGCCTCTAATATTGAGTTTAATGACTTAACGTGCTAAACTATGGGGATGCTGCTCGCACTTTAACCACCAGACAGTAACGCTATGCAGAGTTATTAACACAAAAAACACCACCGAAAGCCTTGTGCAATTACCAGCTGGCCAGTTATAAATGGTTTTAACAGGATTCAAGTGAGAGGAGTGTGCTCCGGGGCACTGGTCTCTGTGGGCTCAACAGTAAAAAAAAAAAAATGTTCTACCAATGAAAAAGAAATAGTAAATAAAACTGATAGACACCATTGGATACTAACCACCAGTCCCAAGAGGCAAATGGGATCACCTGAGCTTTAAACCACGTCTGAAAACTGCCTGCAGTTCATCGACTGAATCCACTGGACATCACTAGTGACTGGTGAACTGGGATCTGCAGCAGGCAGCAGATTCATGCTGTGATTCACACTAGTGTAACATAATCCGTGAAGCACCTGATTGTTAGAAGTTTTACATAATGTGTGTCGAGTCAGCATATTATGGATTGTATTGCTCAATCAGAGTGCGTAGAACCTTGGCCAAAGAGTTTATTGACTAGTTTTTCAAAACAGACCGGTTTGTGAAGTAGTGCTGCCCGCACCTCCTAGCACTTTATACTAGAAAACATAAAAATAAAAAAGTATTTGTCATGACACCGTTAGAATTAAGAACGTTGCACCTGCCGTCAGATACTGTTACTACATTAGAATTAAATTATGTATTGCTGTAAGCATCCAGCATTGACAGGGCCAATAATAATAAGTGATAGGAGATTGGCAGGTGGTGAGAGTGGGTCATAGAGGGAACGGACCAAAGGCGAGTGAAGGAAAGTGACAGACGGTGAGAAAGGGTCAGGGAGTGAGCAGGACAAATGCAATACAACCACCACCACCACTACCAATACCAATACCAATACCACCACCACCACCAATACCCCCCACACCACCACCACCACCAATACCACCACCACCAATACCAATACCACCACTTCAGCGCCTCTGGCTCACTAGTCATAGCAGGGGCACTGTATGAGGCCGGAGCTGCAGCCAAGACCATCCCTCCCTTCCTCCTTCTCTCCATGCCTGCCATAAACCACAGCCTGCCCTGCACCAGGAGGTGAAACCAGGGCCCTACTACATCTGGAGTGTTTTTTATTAGTTGAATGAATAGAATGCGTGAATGAGTTAACAAATATTCTACCCAAAAAGGAAAACATTTTTTACTTTATAGTGTTTTTTATTAGGCCAAAGATAGCAATGACATTACGCAATGCCACACTGCACACTCAAATCACGGAGAGGGCAGGAAATACTCCCCTCCCGCTCTTCCCCCTGTGCTGCTACAGTGTAATCACAGACTAAAAGGTGTTGGAGAGCTTTGTTAGTGCTTATAGCTCTGATCATATGTAACCCTTACTTCACACTTTGTTTTTGTGTAATTCACAATGCTTACACATATTCTTCACTGCACTATTTATCACTACTTTGAAGACGTCGCAGCTGGACTCTTCCTCTGATATTTGAAATCTAACAAGCGGTCGGGAAGGCCCTTTATTGCAAGAGTTTCAGCTATTAGTATTGTAAATGACGATGTCCTTTATTTATCTTTTAAAGCCCAAAACAAAAATAAAAGGCATTGTCATTTGCAATGCCGATAGCTCAAACTCGTTTGAATGCGAGACCTATTGCATTGCAAATGCTTGTTTAGGACTTTTTCCCTTGCAGTGTACTCTAGGCACTGTTACATTTGCCATATACATTGCAATGGCGGTGTTTCATTGTGAACTGCAACGCAAAAAGAAGTGATCGTCTTGAAAAAATGTGGATGGCAGTATTGATACATGTAAAACAGAGGGTATGTCTAGTGTCGACTGTATAGGTGGCGTTTTGCATTATTCTTCTGGGGGGAAAAGGAAAGTCAGGCGACATGCAGGGAATGGAGGCTGTACGGATGTGCAAGATGCAAGTAGTCCATTAAAAACCCACAGCGACATGATGAAAAGCAAGCGATCTTGGAACGCTTAAGGTTATTTTGAATTACCTTCATGCTTACTGCCGCATTTCTCATGCATTATTTCATTGGCGCCAATTATGCTAGAGAGAACAGCATGTGCTTTCCTTCAATTGCACCTTACTGAAATATAAAATGTTCCATCTCAACGTAAATATTGCTTTTAACATTTTAAAAACATTGATGTGTCATTTCCTCCTGCAATATCAAGTATCCACAAGCAATTGTAATCCCCATCACTGTGAACTGCAGTAGTTGTTAGCATACACATGGGATCCTCGGCAAGAAGATTGGCCCAGCTTCCTTGCAGGAATTGCAGCAATTGTTCATTCACTTAATGAGCCTAAATGTATTTAATGAGGCTATTCCCCAGGAGGCAGTTTGTGTGACTACATATTTGTTTCTTTCATATGCCTATGCATAATTTTGCACAAACTACACATTGAAACACTGTTCGCCCATGAACAGACTCGCAATGGTTTCTAGATGGTGCTCAATGGGTTTTCTGAGGTTATCCTTGATTTATTTTCTTCTCTAAGGCACACTATGTTACGTCTTTAAACCTTGAAATAGCAGTGGTTCATTTAAGGTAGTTTAGCAATCAATGTCAGAAAATGTGTCAAGCAGAACACCACCCAAAAAAAGTTTGATAATTCTGTCATCTCTTGCCATATTTGCCCTCTCGGATTTACGGTGATTTCCCGATTACTATTGTTTAGCTCCAGTTTATTTCGCATTTAACTGAAATGTGACAGAATTAGGGGGCATATTCACAAGATATAGCGATAATTATCGCCGGCGAAGTCCTCTGTTTATCGCCGCCGTAGCGACGTATTAACAGGTGCCGCTAGCTAGCGATAACAATCAGTTCCGGCACTTAGGAATGGCGATAAAATCTCAGCGCCGGCGATAAAAAAACGCACGCTAAGTCGCGAAAAGAAGAGATAAGCAATTTATCTAAAAAATCAGCCTGAAAATCGACAACAGGCCTGCATTTTGCATGCAGCAACTGGGAACATGCACTATAAAAGGCCCCCAAGCAGGGAAAAAAATGGATTCCAGTAACCAGAGAGCAGACCAGACCAGAGACATGGAGGAAGCAGGACCAAGCGCACAGACCGCAGCGAACCCCACAGCCAGCCAGGAGGAGCAGGGAGCGAGCCAGGGGAAGGAAAAGAGGAGGAACCCCAGGTTCAGCCACCAGGAGAATCAGGTCTTGTATAGCAGGAGCTGTTCATAAGGAAGACAGTGTCATTGTCCAGAAAGAAACACATCTGGGAGGAGATCACAGCTAAGGTCAATCCTGTGGGAGAGAGGAAGAGGAGGACCGTGGAGGAGGTGAAAAAACGCTGGAACGACAGCAAGAAGAACACCAAGGAGAAGATGGCTGCCAACCGGAGGGCAGCCATGGCCACCGGAGGTGGTAGCCCCATGCCGCAGCTGGAGCTGGATGAGCAGGAGGAACTGGTGGCGCAAGTCATCACTGAGGAGACGGTGGTTGGAGTGCCGGGTCGGGACACCGCTGCAGGTCAACAGACACAACCACAGGGTGAGTACAAACTATGGAGTGGGTGGACGGGGGTGGATGGCCACAATGGCACACATGTATAATAAATAGCATTGCATACCCACAATTACTGTGGTTCAGGTCCCAGAGAGCCCTGTGCATGGTGGCATGGACACACATAAACATTGCTAGACACACTTTGACGGACACACTGACATCCAAATGTGCACTGAAACCTCAGAAAAACACAGTCTAGCTACATCATCAGACCACAAAATAGGTGCCACATCACATACCAAAAGGCCACATCACGTAGAGACACACAATGCTTACAAAATGCACACCTTGCCCCATCACAACCTATATCCAAATCATCTCCACAAGGCTGCAACTCACAGATGCCAAAATGAGTATGCAGTGTGAATGTGACTGATCACGTGCACGTGTAAGCACGCCAACAGCAAGAACAGCACACCTGCAAAATAGCACATGTGGCTGACTTGTGTGCAAGGATGTGCGTGGCCAACAAGGGTGACTTGGAGGGCCACACACAACATTGCACACAAGCCAGACACATATGCAATGTTGCAGGTGTGCTGAGCCTGTAGCTGGCATGCTTACTCGTGCACGGGACCAGTCACATTCAATTGCATACTCATTTTGGCACATGGGAGTTGCGGACTTCAGAAGAAGATTTGGATAAGTGTGGTGATGAGGCAAGGGGGAGATTGTGACAACCGCATGCCTGTACTACAAAAGTGCCCCCTTGCCTGTACATGCTATGTGCAAGATGAGAAAGTAATGAGTCACTCCACATACCGACAACACATGCAATGTCACACCAAAAATACGGATTATGGGGCATATTACCACGGACGGCATTAAAATAATAGCTGCTTGAGCGGCAGAAAACTGCCACTAAAGTGGCGATAAGTTCCCTGAAAAAATGTCCTGGAGAATTCCAAAACAAGCCCATGGTCACACCAGAACATGGACTTATATTGGAATTCCCTAGGGCATATTATCAAGGCCATGATCGCCGCTTAAGCGGCAGTTCTCTGCAGCTCAAGTGTCGATAATCTGTAATGCTGTCCCTGATAATTTGGCCCTTAGTTGTGTGCTCACCATTGCAAAATGCAATGTGGGGCGCACCATGAAAGCCATTCAGTCATCCAAAGGCAACTCACCTGCATGCACACATATCCCTGTTCATAATACACACCACCCTCTCCCGCCCCATGTCAACGCATGGCATGTACTATTTTCACTAGCAAAATTTAAAAATCCTCAAGTCTGCGTAAGCTAGATCTTCAGATCTAACAATTGTGCAAACCTAGGGACATATTACCAAGATCAGCATTAAAATCATTGCTGCCTTAGCGGCAGGAAACTGCCACTAAATTTGCGGCAATGGGTTTCACAATATGCCCCTGGGAATTCCCAGAGAAGGCCATATTCCTATGGGAATTCACAAGGGCGATCATCAAGCCCAACACCGCCGCTATAGTGGCTGTTCCCTGCCGCTAAAGCCACAATCATATTAACGCTGATCCTGATAATATGGCCCCTAGTTCATCTCCACTCACTGTGGTGTTCATTTTTCTGAGCATAGGATCCTTGGATTGTTACAATGACATGTCTCCTCTACAACCTTCAATATTAAGAACCATGTAAAAAGGGGCATACCAAACAATTAACAACATAGGCCATATAAACCAACATCACCAGCACTAATCCATACGAAAGTCTATTTCACATTCCCTCAAGGCATGTCACTACCCATGTTGCTCTGTACTCCTTGATAGCCTTACCAGTGCGTAATCTGTGGTAATCTGTGTTATCCAGAAGCTAAACAACAAAAACACAATATATAGGTTGCTGCTTGAGATTCACCCATCATGCATGTCTACAATGGTGTGGAATGGTCACATCTGTGAGCTATAAAGGCCCTAGCCTGGTACCAGCTCACCTGGCTCAGTGTTGACATTGCACTCGCTGTCTTCTTCCACAAATGGGCAAAATAAATGGTCCCATGCCCTAGCCGCATCAAGTGATCCCTTGCCCACTGTACCCTTGACCAGTAGTAGCCTAACTATCCCATCACACTCTGCCCATTTGGTGAACTGGCACTCCAATTGATCTAAACTCGTGGCCCCACTTGCCTTCCAGTGCATTGTAATATCCCCTCATGGCCAATAATAATACCCTATCCATAAACTTGCGGAAAGCACACGTTGAGCTGTGTGTGGGAAGCAATGTAGGATACAAGCCCCCTACGACTGATCAACCTCCTTGGCTGTCAACACCTTCAATACTGTCATCAGCATGATCCAATAAGTTGCCTAAAGTGGTCACCCCCAAATCATGTGAGAAAAATCTGCCCCCTCTCCCTGAACCCTTGTGCATGCCTATGAGTCAGTGTAGAAACATGCATTGACTTTCTGCCGGTGTGAGGTAAGGCAATGTAAAACATTTTAAATAAGCCTTTGGAAGCGGGTGTGCCTGCTCCACCTCCATGCTTACTCCACAATCTCTGCACAAGCCCTTTCCGGGATCTCTCGAACTACATCTACCTCCCATTTTAATTCAGTTTGTCCAAAGGGGGCAGCTCCACGAGACCCATGCGCATGTACAGGCATGTGACTGCCTTAAACTTTACAGCTGCTGTCAATATGTATTGGAACCCTAAAGTAAGCTCAGGTCATGCTTGGTCCCCTTTACAATGCGCACAAATATCCGCTGTGATCGCTGCATGGAGTATGTAGTCCCCCCTTTGAAAATCAAACCGCTCAAGCAGAGTCTAGAATGTTTGCGCCTGCTATTTTGCACACTACGGCCCACCACTGCCACCCACACTCCACATGTGGGACTAAATCTGTGGGTAATGGGTGTGGACACTGTCTGCTCAGATAGCAACAACATTTGCCATACAAGCTGCACCATACTCTGAAAGGGTAATCCAAACGAAGTGCAGGAAGCAAGATTAAACCTGACAGACGCAATGCACACAACACAAATTGCAAGGAGCCAAAGCAACTTAGAGGCACATGTGTCCTATACAGTGCAGCTTTGTTGAAACAACACGGCACATATAATCAAGGAAGTTCTGAAAATGATCGCCACTTCAGCGGCCTGAAACAGACACCAAAGTGGTGATAATGTGCCTGATAACATGCAGCAGAGAATTCGAATCAAAGGCCATGTTCACACCGGAACATGTGCTTCTCCTGGAATTATATGTGGCACATTTCCAAGGACATCTTTGCTGCTTGTAGCGGAAGTCTCCTGCTGCTAAAGCGCAGATAACACCATGGACGTCCATGATAACATGCCCCCAAGTATGCTCCTGTTGCCAATGTGCCAATAGTGGGCACTCATCACACATCACCAATAGCACACTAAACACATGCACATGTGCAAGCCCCTGCAAAGCTGCAACTCCTTGAGCCACACTGATAAGGCATGTGATAGGGCATGATGGATAGCATGCCTGCAGGACAAAGAGATTCACATGGTGCAGGACACCTCACTGATGTTGCAGAGTGTAGAACTCATCCTCATGGAGCATGTCACACCCTGGCACAAACTTATGTACACACAACCCCTGATGTGAATAAGACACTTGATGACCTTCTATGCACAAGTGTCACTACTCTGACAAGGATACACCATCCACACAGATTTACACATGTCTGCATTGTCCATACACAGAAGTCAAAGGCCCATTTCATGAAAGGGACAAGGGGCAGCTACACAAAGGCAGCAGGTGCCACCATCACACAATGCAGTGTACACACATACTAATCAGAGTACATCAACATTGCCTAATAGGTGTGGCGGACTGCATCAGTCACATAACACAAACCAAGACACAACAGGTAGCTTTTGTGTGTAGACACTGTCAAGACACATTTCTCACCTAGGCAACTTGTGATATTACAACGTACAAGTAGACACACACATCTGCGATGTCTCTGAAATAATCACCATCCAGTAACTAGCATGCATATTGTACAAAATATATATCATGTACAGTATCCCTCAGTCTGATTGTTAAGTCAAGTAATGCATGCCCATACATGGATACCACTGTTAAATTGTAACTCCCATGAACATTTCAGAGGAAGCAACAACACCTCCTGGACAGCGGGACAACCCACTCCACCACGATGACGCGTCCCAAACACCAACTATCAATATGGACGAGTTTGAGCGTCTCCTCGATTCCTTCACAACACCAACTCCAGTAGCAGAGCTACCCACCAGCATTGCGCACAGCCCACCCCCTGCACAAACCACCCAGCAGCAAGCACCTCCAACCACGGCTACCTCCCAGGACCCAGCCAGCACATATGCAGCCTTTCAAACCATGGTGCTGGAGGTCCAACGGGAGACACAGGACTTTGTGCGGGTGGGTTTGGAGAGCCTGGCAGTCAACTTTGAGGAGCTCAGGGGGTGTCTGAATCGCCTTGAAAACAACTTTGCGAGGCTGCCAGACATCCACACCTCCCTCAATCACATCCAACGCTCCCTGGATTACATTGCTGGGGTCCTGATTCGGAGAGTGGACACACTGTCCCGGCAGGATAGCTCCAGCAGTGTCTCGGCTGCATTATCCCAACTGGCAGGGGTAATGGAGTCCAGGGAGCAGAGGGAGCTCCAACAGATGGCTGCCACAGCTCAACACCAGCGCAATCTGGACCAGATATGGCAGGCCATGCTTCTCCACATGCCAGCTTTACCTCCCCACGGTCTTGTGACATCTGCTGCTTGCGCATCCACATCCTCAGCACCGCACCCTGATGTGTCTGTGCCTCACAGTGCTGCTCCCACCATACCACCGCCCACATGTGAGACACATGACACATCATCGGACGAATCTGAGGATGAAACTGCCACCATGGTGATGTGCAAGTTCAGCTAGCAGTGATGTACAAAGGCCTGTCGGTTTGTACACAGCAACTTTTCACTGCCCTTCCTCTCCCACTGTCTGCCGACGGCCATCAACACCCAGCGTGGACCCACACATTGACCCACGGCAGATCTCCTCTTGTTCATTGACAATGGCACTGGCACTGCTAAATCCGCCTCCTCCCCTGGCTCTGTCACTCGCAATGGGCTGCCAATCCCATGTCCTATGGTCAAGTTCTGGTCAATGCCAAAACACTTTTTTTTGTAAATAAATGCACTTTAATCACACAGGTGCATGTGTCCATGAACAATCAAGTATTTAACTTAGGTAATAAGTAAGGGGCAGTGAATTCACAAGAAGGTCCAGCAAGGCCAAATCAATCAATGTACATATGTCACCTGACACGGATAGGCAGTGAGATGGCCGTGTATGTGCAAAAGCAATCTAGACAATTTTACTATGACAACATCTTTAAAGTGCACCACTAACCCCTGAGTGTCTCAAGGAGCGGGGGTGGGTGGGAGTCTGTCACTGCTTGCAAAACCCGTTATTGAGGAGTCACATTAATGTCAGCATGTGCTGTGCCTGCTGCAGGAGGGTGGGGAGAGTGTTACAGTTATTTGCGTTGAGGTGGCATACTGAACTCCTGCAGGAGTTAGTTGTCCAGATGCGGGGGACTGTGGCAATTGCAATGTCAGCGTAGCAGACCTGCTGGATTGGGCTGCAGAAGCTGAGTCATCTGTTGAGGTATGCATGTCCGGTGTTGTGGAGTGGCTTGTGTGCGTGGTTCTTGTGCGTTGAGGTGAGACACTTGTTGGCAGTGAGCCACTGCAGGTCTCACAGGTGGGGTGTGATGTGCTGTCGTCGAGGGATGTTGAGGACCAGGCGTGCAGAGGCGTCTTTAATGCGTCTAAGTTGTTATTAGAGTTTGGTCGAGGCTCCTGCATAGAGGATGTTACTGTATTCCAACTTGCTGCTGCAGAGTGCCTTTGTGACTGTACTCCATGTCTTGGTGGTAATCCACCTGTTGAACTTGACAAGCATCTGGAGGGTGATGAAGCAGGAGGACGAGATGTTGTTATACTGCTTTGGCATGGAGAGAGTAGAGTTGATGTTGAACCCCATAGTGCATGCGTGGGTGGTTGTTGCTGGATATGTTCCCAGGGCTGCCGCACACCAGGAGGTGCCTCATGCTTAGGGGGTGGAGTTGAGGATGATCATTTCTGTCTTGTTTGATGTACATATCCTTTTGGCAGTCCTTCGTCCACTCAGCAACTTCTTACAGTCCTACATGGTGTATGGCTGTGTAAATGAGGGTGGCCATGGTGAGGGAGAAGATCAGCTGGCTGATGTTCTTGTAGGAGATGATGTTGAGGTTGGGCAGTTGGGTAACGTGTGCAAGTGGTAACATGTACATGTAGAGCAATGTTGTGTGAGGGATGAGCCCTGGGGTAATACGCAGAAGATTACTGTGGACTCTGAGCAGGAAGGGTGGAGGAGGGTGGACTGGCTTTTGCCGTAGAGGAAGGAGTCTGTCCAGTCATGAGCCTTGTCTCGGATCTCGTTGTCGTGTATGCGTGTGCATAGTGTGCAGTGCAAGACAGTGTTGAAGTCAAATCACAGATACTGGTCAATGAGTGCTGCTCTTTCACTGTTGTCCATCTGTGGCATTATGTCATTGGTGGTGGAGATGTGTCCTGTTTGCTGCAGAAGTTGCCGCTGATGCGCAAATGGGACAGATCCTGGATGCTGTTCCCATAGAGTTAGTGGGTCAGTTGTCTGTTGATGGTCTTCGCAATGACACCTCACACGAATGGCAGCAGAGAGCTGGGACGGAAGCAAAAGGCGGTCCTTGGGGGTCAGTCATTTGTTTGTGGAGTAAGGGGTTGATATCGGCGTGCTTCCAACTCAACGTCAATGTTGACTTTACGAGGGAGATGTTGATGCTCATCTGGAAATAGGGTGCAATGGTGGGGCTGGCTTTGGAGCAGATGTGGTGTGGGCATGTGCTTGACGTACATCCGTAGTGGATGTAGTACCAGATGTGCATTGTGTTTGTGTTGTTTACGTTGGTCCAGGAGAGCAGGGGCTTGCCATGTAGGGGATCCGTGGTGATGAAGGCCTCAGTGCTAGTCGTGGCAGTCGTGGCGTTGTAGCTGTCGTGGATGGCTGCACCCTTGCGATGGACTATAGTAACTAAGGAGTTGCAAAGGTGGGATGGAGTTGTTGTTGGAGATGGTTTAGGAGAGTTCTTTCACTAGGTTGAAGAGCACTTAGCTGGTGTGTGCGTTGTTGCCAATGCGGGCTTTGAAGGAGGCCCAATTGCGTATCTGTGGAGTTGATGGTGTCTTTCTTCACTAGCTCATGGCAGGGCGGCATTGAGGCCTGGTGTTCTGCATTGAACCAGCTGGAACACTTGCGGGTGTGTCTGTTGGAGTGTGTCTTAATCTGGGCGAGTGGGTTTGCGCTGTGGCCTATCCCTTGTCTGACGATCTGGGCGCTGGAGTGAGTGTGGGTGGTTGTGCTCCAGGCAAGGTTGATGGTTAGCTGTGCTTCTGTGACTGTGCTCCAGCAGTGCCAGTGGATCTGTAGGGTGTGGTTGCACGTGGTGTCTTCATGGAATGCAAATTTGCAGCGTTGATGGTTGTTCCAGTGGAGGTTGGCTGGGTGGTAGGAGTAGATGTGGGAGATTGTGGATAATATGTTGCCAAGCGTGTGGCTGTTGTGGTGGGTGGGTGTTGTGACAAGTTGTATGAGCCTGAGGGTGGCCAGGGTGTCGGTCAGGGTGGTGGATACGGTGCCTTCAATGGACATGAGGTGGAAGTTCAGCCCGACATGAAGGATGTAGTCTGTGGATGTGAGGGCGTGTGTACCGACAAAGTTGGTGATGGAGATGCAGAACTGTGTTCGGGGTCTGGAGGCTATGTAGACGCGGGTTACTCTGAGGGTGGTTTTTGAATTGTTGTGGATCTGGATGGGCATGTGTCTTGCGTTGATGAGGATGTTGTCGTGGTTGTTTGAGACTCTGCGAGTGTTCCTGTTGACGATGTCAATTCATAGTCCTACTCTGTTGGTGCGGTCCCGGTGGTTGATCTTGTAGCTGCACAGGATGGCTATGGCGAGGTAGTGTTCTGAGGAAGGGTACAATTAGGTCACTGTCATGGAGACCATGTCTGGGGAGGTTGAGTTGAGTAGGTCCCATAGTTCACTTGTGTGTTGGCATCTGTGGCAGGTGTTGGGGACAATGCATCTGAGGTAGTTTGCTTACAACACAGTGGGTGGATTTGCAGATTCAATGCTGGTGACAATGCAGTTCCGGATGGAGATGTGTCCTTGTCTGCGTACTATTCTGGGCAGGAAGCAGGTGTGTGATCGTCCTATGTTGAGAGTGTTGAGTATGCTAGCATCGTAGTGGCAACGTGTGTAGTTGCGTTAGTGGACCCAGGATGTTCCTGCACTTTGCGCGGACCCGGCGTGGATGTATGCAAGTGGAAGGGGAGTTTGGCGGATCAGCCTGGCATGTGGGCTTTTACGAAATTGCGTGTTGCTGTGCGGCTCAGAAGGGGAAACTGTGGCGGGAGGGAAGGGAGAGCGGAGGCGGTTTGAAAAACACGTGTCCAAATACAGGCTAAGAAATGTAAATGAGCAATACAACTAAACCCATCAGAAGGGGGCACAGTGTTTCAAAATAAATAACACTTGGAATGATGGCAAAGATGAGACAACCGGAGTCAGAGAGTGAAGAAGGCCCACAGGGTGCCCCACAAGATTACACGGCCAAAATTGCACTGACAACATTGATCCAATGGCACAACTAGCAATATCCCAAATCTGGTCACACTACATGTATGACATGTGTGTGAGAGATTACTATCTTTCATGCATGGTATTCACCCACTTGTTGAGGAACTGCTGAATGGACTTTGAGTGAGTGTGCCCTGGACTCCTGCCAATCAGGGCCTATGTTACTTCCCCAACCACTAACACCCACAATTGTCCAACCATGGACAACTAACCTACAATCCACGTCTGGTTGGGAGGCTGCCTAGGGTGCAACACATCAGACATGTTGATGGACCCCAGGGTGCTCAGCCCCGGCTCCCCTGGGCCTGGAATAATGCACATGCTGTGCGGGGTGCTAGGTCTCCTCCCCCAGGATGGCCAGGGGGAACCTTCAAAGGCATGCAGACTCAGTGAGCTTCGACAGGCCACGAGCTGTACTCAGAAAACTGCCCCCAACACCCCATTCTGACTCCCACTCTTGCGGGAAGACTGGCCGGAAACACAAAACAAGGACAGGGTATGTTCCAGCCTGCCCACACCAACCCCCAGGTGGGGGAGGCGAGGTGAATCCCATCTCCGTGAGCTCTCCATCTGGAAGATGTGAAGCCCTGCACAATCAGGGCTAGGCTACTGGCCCACTCCCACATGTGAGTGGCAGGATAGTGTGTGTATTCAACCCAGGGCAGGGACCCATTGGTCCCTGCCCTGTACCTACCTGTAACGCAAATAAACATTGTATTTAGAGGCACCCTGAAGCTTCCTTTGCCTGATTTAGAAAAAGCAAGGAAGAGCAAGAAGAAAGAAAGTACCGTGCAGCTGCTAAGAAGACGAAGACACCAACTGTTTTGGCCCCAGCCCTACTGGCCTATCGACCCTTGCAACTGTTCCTGCCACAGCCCAGACCCACTTGTGGCCAACAACATCACAAACGCCTGCGGACCTGGCTACCTTATGATTCACATCATATAGGAGGCCCATGAGCAGTAGCTCTGCCCAAAGCAAGTTTCAAACCCCTGACATCATCACGGAACCGCAAAGCCTGCACACCCTGCACTGGACAAGCCTGGCCTATGTTGGAGTGGACAAAGACCCCGATGACGTCCCCCCCGGCAACTGTGAACCCAAATCTGGCCACCAAGGTCTCACCGCAATGCTCATTATGATGCCTGCAGCCTCAGAACCAGGGACCCCCACGGCCACAATCAACAGAGGGTAAGATTTACCAAGACAAAAAGTCACACCAGCACCCGGCACACTGCAGCCCCCTATGCCTGACTCCTGGGGACATACCCACCCTCCAAATACCCAAATTAACTCACAAAGTGGTGGGGGCACATGAAGAAACTGCGACCCCGAGCTTGCAGCCTTGGTTTGCCCAGAAGCTGTCCCATTGCAATCCATTTAGCGCACAAAGGGTCAAAGGCACCCTGCACCCACCTGCCCGAGTGGCCCTGGCAGTGGAACTTCTACCCCTACCTATTCCCACATTTGCCCTGAGCAAGTGACCAGGACCTCAGCTCCACGAGCCGTGTGGCCTGCTAGTCAGCAGCCAGCAACCAAGGACCCCCTGCCTCCCATGGGATAACATTGTGCAACACTCACTCTGCCCCCGTCCGACACAGTCCCACCGAGGGTGTACCAACTGTACAAACCTGCGCCTAGTTGAACCTTGAGTCTGTGCCCAGAACCTTCACTCTACCAGTCGAGTACTTACCAAAAAGCCGATAACCCAAATGTATTCCATAGGGTAACATTGATTGGTTTCATAAGAAAATCCTTGTAAGTGTTGAGATCCTAAAAGTTACAAGTTTTGTTTGGAAACAACCAACTAACAGAAATGGAACAAGTCAACTGCTATTAGGAGAGATCCCAATACTGGATCTTGTTGCCCAGCACTGACTCTGAAAACCACTCACAACCGTACTTACCTAGCACACTATTTTCTTCCATAGGAAATCATTGGCAGTGACTCTGTCACATTTCTTCTTAGGGTCAAGTTTAGTACTTGCAAATTATTTACGGAAAATCACAACAGCAACTACAATGGATATACTTACATGTTTCCAAGACCTTGCACAGGACTGAATATAGGATCCAGGCCATGACTTACAAAAGTTATCCTGGAAGTAATCATTACCAAATCACTTCAAACTCACATTGAGCTCAATGTATTATTGTGTTTGAAATTGTGTTGCCTATTGCAACAACTTGTAACTATTACCTACCAAAGTCAATGGCACATTGGCAAAGTATGTAACTAAAGCCTCGTAATCTGAGTAAGTATCTGTTGATACCTATTGTTGGTTACAAAATAAAACAAACATATATTTTTCTATAAAAAACAGTGGCCTTGAGTTCAGTTATTGAGTGTGTGAGACCACCTGCTGACTGAGTGTGTACAACAAAGGATTTGTACTGTCCTCTGATACTGCCTTACTGCTTGACCAAGGTGACACTTTATAGAGTAATGTAATTTCTAACTTTAACCTCTGCACAAACTTTGGTGACTGTGGACTCTGTGCACACCGTACCTATTTGGGAACAGCATATACCTAGCCACTTTCTAACAATATGCATCTGTGACAACATGTACAAGTCTGTTGCAGGACAGAAGTAGTGTCGCAAAGAATGATAGCAAAGCATACTCTCATGGCATATAGCCAAACACGGGACGTGATGGCCAAAGATTGTTGTGATGTAGCACATTGCATGTCACATTTCTAGGTGTTCACAACAGATTCACATTGCTGAGGAGACCCAAGGGCAGAGGTCTAACATACATATATGGAACTACAAAATATGCCACACTGAAGTTGAGTCCACAATACTTACTGATTCCAAAGTGCATTGCGTCAGTTAGCTCCTACCTGTGCAAAACCTATGCTAAAGCTACTTCTGAGCACTGCCATGAAGTGCACACATATTGGGCAATGTGCCCACAGATGTCATTTGAACTGCACTCAGCATATAGTCTGGATCAGTGGCAAGATGACAAGGGTGTCATCACAATGAGACAAGGCGATAGAAACAGCTGGGATGAGTGGCTATGGCACTGTTGGTACAGGGAGCAATGCAGCATGTCACCACTAGTGTGCAGCACAACTGTGTATCTGCAAACCAACACCACCAGGTCCCAAGGCATTACTGTAATGAGTAAGTGTGTCACAAAAGCAAGAAACTCGAAGTTAAGTCTGTATTCCGGACAGTGCTAATACTCCAAGACACCTGTGAGTGACCTCTATTCCAAACTCATTACTCAGACTCATACAACTCATGTGACTCACTGACACTGTTGTGCCATGTGACATTAACAATGGACCCACAAATTTAAAACAGCATGCATGGAATGGAGATCGATTGGCCATGGCCAGGAACATGTGAGATGTTTGAGGTCACAATGAACTGTCACCAGAGTAGGCCGTAAACCATAATTGCTAATCTATCAGACATGCAAGGTCATTGTGCTCACATCTAAGGTATCTGGGCTCTATCCATGCTGCTGAGTGACAGGTCACGACCATAGTTACACATACAATGATTACTCCAAAGATGGTATGATTTGCACACGATGGTGCAAGACCCACTCCCCCACATCAGCCATGATATAGGTGCTAGCAGAAATCTATGGTTAACAAGATTTATTTTACAAACACATATATATATAAAATGATAACCTACACTGATCTATGTCCCTAACTCTAGCCCTAACCTAAGTACAAATATGAATACTACCTAAAACTATCTTAAACAACTATTTACAAACACCGAACAAGAATAAATACATCAACCCCCCACCCAAAGATAAATGAAACCTATCCCCAAATTCTATAAAATACAATTAGTGAAAACAGTCTAAAACTAACCCTAACTAAGCCTACACTAAATCTATGCTAAACAACACATACAACTAGGACATAACACAACACAATAATAAAAGGGGGACAGTGTGGGAAGGGAGAAGAGGGGGGGAGGTGAGAACTGGCGCAGTGTTCAGGGCAGTCCAAGGTGGGCCCTGATCTCATGGATCTGCTGGCTCAGGTATAAGAACTCATGGGGGAGGTCCTGGAGGAGGGTAGTGTGACGATTGAGAGTCCGCATTATCTGTGCCAATCCAGGGTCCATGGGGGCCGGTGCTGGTGCTAGTGCCGGTGCCGGTGCTGGTGCAGGTGTGGGGGCTGGTGCCGGTGCCAGGGCTGGTGCAGGTGGCGGTGCATGCTGGCCTGGCACTGGTGCGGGTGTGGCAGCAGGGGGACCAACATCCCAGGATCCCACGACGACACCTGAGGTGGACGGTGTCGAGCCGCTGCCAGTGGTGACACATTCTGGCAGCGACGGCCAGGCCCTGCCCTCCTCTCGGCCCGTACCTCCGTGCCATCAAGCGGTAACCCTTGTGTACCTTACGCACATGGAGGTACCGGTCCTTGGTGACCTGGAACCGGTGCTGTTCCTCAGGTGTCATGTTGTCTGAGAGAGAATAAAAATCTATGTCCGTTTTCTTTCCCTTACACTATGTAACCGTACAACATGAGATTTGTATCACAAGTGGAAAACAACATGTTAAGTCAAGGACTGACCTGTTAAACACAATGTCTACGCATGATTAAATAACTACATGCTGTTGAGACTGACATGACAGTGCATGGCATGGGACATGCACTGACACAACTGAAAGCTAAGGATACACTACAAACATGGCACCTTTGGACAACAGGGCTGTGTGTGACCTGTACAATTGACTTCATTTGGGAGGCATAACCCCTACGTGCAGAGCTCAAACCTCTCCCACCCTGTGACAGACAGCTGCATCAGAATTACAATGCACATGTGCAGACGTGTGTCCCCCAGGAACTGTATGCAGTACATGAAGTCAGTGCCAAGACAGGCAAGGGGGTATGTGTGCAGGTGTGAATACCTACCTATTGGAGTCTCACACTACATGCACAATAACAGGCCTGGGACTGCCCTACTCACACTTGTAATCATGCTGCATCATGCCGCACGCATGGAAACATGTTTAGGGTATGAATGCGGACTTAGGCACTTACTCACTCCACCATTACTATGCAATTGGTGATAGTCATCCACTGCGAGGGGGATACATCATTGACCCACAACTGCCAGTCATGCATGTGTTGTAACCCCCAATCGCACTCCATAGTAGAGATGACCATGCATGCTTCAACTATGCAAACTGTTACAATGGATTACACATTGTAATGGCACCCTGGGGTCATGAGGATTGTGTAATTGTTATGGCTAATGTGTACACACAGATCTTGTTGCCGCAGTCCTGATTAGCTCATCTATGTGACTTTAAATGATGCATATCTAATGCATGGCAATGAAATGTGTGTTAAGTAATGTCACCAATTGTGTCAGATGAGTTGGTACACATGATCCTGATTCCAGCCTGGTATGTCCACACGGACATAGCCTGTCAACACCATTGCAGTGCACAAATATAAATTCTCAATTGACGTACACATCTATGGAATGTGTTTGTGTAACACACCATTGACAATATTGAATCTGAGCTACACCCTGCCACTTCTGCTTCTGTGCTATGCAGCATACCTTAGGCATCACTGTGCCAAGATGTGTGACCTTGTACGGACATAATAGCACTGCCTCATTGTGCACAATGCTACACCCACTGCATGCCCCTTGGACGATGTCAACCACATGTAAGTGTGCCATCTTGCTTATGCTGTGCAAATGAACATGGGAGTAAATGCTAGTGGCCTAATGCCATCACAACTGCAGTGTAAATGCCTAGTTGGCCGCATTATTAGCTCGCAAATAGGCACATACATTGACACGTGTATCAATGACTGTTGATGTACAAACTCACAAGTGAGATGCATTGTACTCCTTTACACTGCCATATTAGACACAGTACGGAAAGGCTGAATACCTCAGCACATCATAGGCAATTGACATGCGAAACACACCCATACTGATAATCAACAACGTGCTGCATTTGGCAAAGACACTCATGACCACGCAATATGCAAATGTTTCTTGTCACTACTCACCAGTGGCGTGTGGGTCCCGGAAACGGTCAATGTCCCCCTGGGTGATCGGTTGGTGGTCATCTGTGAGAGGACAAACGCAAATAGGTGTTGTTAGGAAACCCCAGCAAACGTGGCATATTCACAATGTGAATTGTTACAGTGACAAACAATGCAACATCCCTGTGGTGTTGAATTCATGTTGGTGCCATGACTGGGCCTACTTTGAATGGCATCCACACACAAACATGTTGAAGCAGATGCTGCACAGCCAAAACATCACTGCTGGCCGAGATGCACTACTGAGTTGTTTCACCCAATATCAAGGCACCTCATCCGCATGGAGCGCCAAGAAAGCATTTAAATCATCATCCTTGACCAATCGCAGTGGCTTTCAGCACAGTCTCACAAAAGCCACCAATATGCAGACTCCACAAGAAAGGGATCCAAGACTAGGCCCTCAACTAAATCTGCTCCTTCCTCAACGTACATACGTGTGGGTCAGACCAGCCGTGGAGTCCCCCAGAGATCCTCATTCAGCCCTACAATCTATCACATCTACATGTCTCCGCACGCCACAATCGTGATTAGCTATGGACTCAACATTGTATCATAGGCATACGACTGGCAACTCCTCCTCGACACATCCAGCCAACACAACTACAGCAAACAAAAGTATTGTGAATCAATGACAGAGCTTGTTAGATGAATGTCAAAGAGCTGCATACAAGTGAGCAACAACAAAAGAGAAGTACCCATCATGCGCAAAAACATCCACGCATGTAATTACACAGGCTCCTCACATGACATGGGGGACCCACATCTCAACACGGCCCAAGCACGCGACATGTAATCCATCATGGACTCCGATGTCAAAGATAATTGCAAGATCTATCCGGTCTCATCATCGTGCTTCCACACACTCTGCCTCCTATGTCAGACACTCAAATTACTCCTACTCAGACACACATAGACACTCACTCATGCCCTGTGCAATAGCTCACCCTTCTACGGCAACACAGTCCATGACATATTTAACATGAACCTCAACCGCAAGCTGCAGGACATCTCAAATGCAACCACAGGACTGATCATCACACTGCCAGGACCCTGTCACACCTCCCACCACCTGCTCACACTCCACTGTCTCCACATCAAAGCTAGAGTCACATTCAAAATGTGCACTCAGCATCACACAGCCATCCACAACACTGGGCAAACATACCTTAGCATCCAACTCTATTTCCATGGCACATCAAAGGACCCGGCGATCCAACCAGCTGGCCCATGCCATGTACCCCGCCCCAGAGGGACCTGATTGTGAGTCTGCTCCTTTTCCTACCTTGCAGATATGGCCTGTGGCACACTTACGCTACAACTCTGACAGGCAACGTTGCTCCCCATCTCCAAGCAGTAACTCTGAACATTGCTCTTCGACAGACACACCCCTTGAAATACTTCAACATGTAAACACCACCATGCCCCTGCAAACCTTCCTGCAGAGTATTAGCTCTAAGGGTGGGCGTAGTTCGCGAAGTAGCACTTCGCGAAGCTACGCAAAGTGAAGTTCGCACTACGCGAGCTACGCGTAGCACTTCGCGAACTGCGTAGTAACATGTTCGCACTGTGCAAGATGTTGTTTTCAATGATTGCACAGTGCGGACAAGCAACCGGCACTGTGCAATCATTGAAAATGGCATCTTGCACAGTGCGAGCTGTAGTTTTCTGCTGCTCGAGTAGATTTTCACTCGAGCTTCAGCTTTCTCAACGCGAACTGGTAGTTTCTCATCGCGAGCGGTCGCGAGCATACGCGACCACTCGCAATGAGAAACCTGACCTCCTCGCGTTGGGAATCTCGCCGGGAGGTTTATTTTCCATGCTCGCGATCGCCAACTTGCAGTTGCTGATCGCGAACAAGGAAAAAGGCTCGCCGGGATGTCATTTTGCTTGCTCGCGGTCGCCAACTTGACGTTGAGGACCGCGAGCAAGCAAAAAATGACCGCAGCACTACGCAACACTACACTACGCGTGTTCGCACTGTGCTACGTGCAGTTCGCGTAGTGCGAAGTAGCGCGAACTTCGCAAACTACGCGAGCGTAGCGTAGTGCTTCGCCCAGGCCTAATTAGCTCACATTAGGCATGTGTGTTTTGGGATGTTTGACACCGGGGATGTCCATTCCTATGTGGTATTTCCAGTGGCACAGTTGCTCTACGCAGTCATTGCAATGCCAATTGTCACTCCACCTTGCACACTGCATGGCGCACATCATTAATGTGTATTTTTCTAGACTATCCCAACACCTTCCGTACTGTTGCACACACTAGTGGGAAGAGTGTGTAATGCAAATCCAAGGTCAAGGACATCATGCGCAAGTATTTATTGCAAGTCGCATTGCATTAACCACGTTGTTACAGTATCACGGTCTCGGGACAGCACTAAAACATCTTGGGGCATATGTATCAAGCGATTTGTCATTCGCAAACGCTGACATTCGCAACAAAACAGCATTTGCGAAGACAAAATCTCAAAACTGGACGTATGAGCCTTTTTTGCATCGCAATAATGATGACTTGCTATGTTTGGGTTTCATTGATTTTGCGTAAGCATTTAAGGAATCGCAGATAGCGATTCCTTAAATGCTACGTGACAAGCACCCAAGTTGTGCGACTTATCCTTAATAAATTGCAAATTACCAGCAACTTCAAGTTGTTGGTATGTTGCGAATTCTTATTAAAAAACACTTTTTAGCATTTTTCTATGTGCCATGTGGCGCACATTCATGCCCTTATGGCATGTATGTGCACACATGCTCATATTAGGGGTGCATCAGGGGGTCATCATGACACCCTTGCACCTTAGAAATAATTCAGATTTAGCGATTACCAATTTGGGAATCGCAGTTTGAGAATGACTTCCCATTCATTCCTATGGGCCTCCTGGCCCTTAGTAATGAATGGGAAGGTATTCCTTAATTGCAATTTCGCAATTTGCAATTCGCAATTAAGGAATAATCAGAATTTGGTACATATGTGCGAATTTTTACATACCTCCCATTTTGCAATTCTCAAATTGCGATTCTCAAAAAATTGCAATTTGCGATTCGCAAAGACGTTTTTTGATACATATGCCCCCTTATCTTCTTCTCACACACGTCACTCATATATGTACGTAACATTAGTTGTGGACAACAAGGGAATTGGTACTTACCACCCTGGATGCCAGGCAGGACACCGGTGTAATCCAGCAGGTCCGCCTCCCGCGCCAGCATATCCTGCCAGCGGTGCTTTCACTGCCACACAGTCCGGGTCACCTTGAAGCAGCGCAGCATCTGCGCCCCCACGCGCTCCCACTGCAACTTGCGCACCGCAACACCATACCCCTGGAGGATGTGCCCTCCCCTCTCCAGCATTAGAGGCAGGTAGCACCGCACCAGCCACAGGAAGCCCCCCAATGCTTCCTCAGACATCTGCCCTGACCTGCCCACCCCCGGCATCTCCACACACCCCAGTTCTCAACCCCACAATACAAGTTAGAAAACCCAAGGAGGAAAATACTAAAAAAAAAACACACAAAACACAACAAGACTGAGGACACTAGACAGTAGCAAGTAAATTAAATGTAAAACAATTCAAAAAAACACGTTGGACAGGACACAGCAACACAGCAACACTCCAAGCTACACTCTCCACCAGCACAATCCCAACAAAACCTCCTCACTCATCCAAATCCAACACAATGTGCTCAAAAGAGAATGTGAAAGTGAATGCCACACACATGGATACAGGAAGCAGGCATAGATCACTTCCTGTGTGTCAGAGACAATTTTTTTTACATAGCAACAAGAAACTGCACGCTAAGGGGCAGATACTGTAATGGGTATGCGGCCCGTTTTCATGAAAAGCGAACAAAATCTGCAATCTAAGGGGCAGCTAATGGAATCATGCAGCATCCATGGGACCAGAATTGCACGCTAAGGACCCGCTAATGTCAATATGCTTACTGTAATGTGTATGCATACTGTGTAACGAAAAGCGATCAAAATCTGCACGCTAAGGGGCAGCTAATGGAATCATGCAGCATCCATGCGACCAGAGACTGCACGCTAAGGACCCTCTATGTCAATATACTTACTGTAATGTGTATGCATACAGTGTAATGAAAAGCGATCAAAATCTGCACGCTAAGGGGCCGCTAATGGAATCATGCAGCATCCCTGCGACCAGAATCTGCACGCTAAGGACCCGCTAATGTCAATATGCTTACTGTATTGTGTATACATACAGTGTAATGAAAAGCGATCAAAATCTGCACGCTAAGGGGCAGCTAATGGAATCATGCAGCATCCATGCGACCAGAATCTGCACGCTAAGGACCCGCTAATGTCAATATGCTTACTGTAGTGTGTATGCGGCATCTTTCATAGCTTTCAATGGTTTTCTTCACGCTAAGAGGCTGATACTGGCCTGATGCTGATACCGTATTGGGGAGTGTGTCCAGCCTGTGCCTTAAAATGCGCATGGGATATATCATCATGTTTGTGATGTGGATCTCACATCCTGGAATTCATATGCCAATGATGGACATTCAGGCCAACACTGTGGTCACTGCACAATAATACAATGTGAAGATCGGTTTGCACAATGACGGCCAACTCCATTTGAGTGTTACCTATTTTTATAGTAAGGCAAGCTAATGTTGGCAACCCAGCTTGCTGGCTACATCCGGATGTCAGACGTGCACGCATTGTGTGCATTTACACAGTTTTCAAGCTGCCACCCGGAGGCCGGACGCATACCGGAAGAGCCAAAAAGCCACTAGGAGCGTCTTCCATTTTCCAATGAATAACCATGTAGAACTGAGAAGTGGAACAATCATGAAAAAGTGCAAAAAGACACCCCTCCCCCAATTAGCCTCCCACAACCCCATCTTCCACAATAGTTTCAGCCTACCTAGATGAGAGTAAGCATACACAATATGTGTGTAAGGGGGCCCACTCGTCACTCCACTGTGTGACCGGCAGAGGATGATTGCCCCATCGTTGGTATGCATCAGACCTGCAAGTACTTTGGGCATGTGACTTCCCTCATATCTCTCGACAATGAAGTCACAAAGGGGAAACACGGAGTGGACAAACTCTCTCACCCTTGCCTCTGCAGCCCGAGACAGGAGCTCAAGAGCTAATAGGTTCCTTAGACATTGTAACCAGAACATGAGCCCTGGAAATGCCATTTTCCCCCACTGTCCGCCAGCAAAGCTGTGACTATTTGCCTAGCCCTGAAGGATGTTATTGAGAAGGCCTTTGGCTGTAAGAGGCCAAGGAGAGTGTACTCCGATGCGCCGGGCATTGCTATGTCACACGCTGTATCTATGTTATCTAAGGACTCACCACAATATATCTACAATTTTTGACAATGCCAGAGTAAGTGCATGAGTGTACCAGTCATCCTGCAGCCCTGACAGCAGCAATCTGGCTGGCTGTTATACCAGACATGTAGTTGCACAGGTGTGTGACAACAATGAGAGCAAACCTTGTAGGGGGTTCCAGCCCCCGCTACACTGTGCACAGTGTGGTGTGCGCAATACAGGATACGTTCCTATTCCTTGGATTATGTTGGCCTCCGCAGCTACATTTCCATCAAAACCTGCACTTTTGTGCACTGACCACTCAGAGTGGTGATGAGCATTTTGTACAGCTCCGATATGGGGAATGTTTGTCCTCCTTACGCGCTGACCACTTTGCATGTGACGTAACCAACGTCGAGTGAGTCCCGGGACCCAGTGTGTTATTTGGCATTATGAATACACAAAAGCATCGGGAAAATCATAATCCTGTATGGGCCACAGACATGGCACAAGCCCTTCTAGATCAAAGATAGACCCTATGCTCTTGCAGCCCTGTTTTTGCCAGCAATGGAATATCGCTGATTCCTGACCCGGGGGCAAGTCAAGTTTATCCACGCTGTAGTTTGTTGGTGAGGGAAATGAGGCCCACCCCTTCCATACTGCCACCCTGTCCAAGACCTTGTGGGTCGGCGCCCTAACCGGCAAAGAGTCCAAGCCCCAGGGTCAGTGCTTATGGGCTAGCCACAGTTAGATCCAGATGTTTTTTCCCGCCACAGACTGGTCCATGAAGTTCTGTTGCATCTCCCATAGCAGCCTATTCCATTCAACTATGTATCAGAGGCATGTGGCGTGTTAGTAGCCACCAATGACGTGAAATCCCAGGCAGCCTTTACATTTTGGCCATGTAAACTGCACATGTGGGAGGCAAGTCCGCTTGCCCTCCCTGACAGACTTAGTTATGATGGCTTGCAATTGTGTGAGTGAACGGTGGTGGGACACCATGTGTCCAGATTGACATACTTTGGAAATGCGTGGAAGACTCAACATTTACCCTCCCGCTATGCCTCAAAAACATGTGAGGCTCAGTTTTGAGCAGGAGTCCAGCGCCTTATCCGTCTCATCCAATAGTGTTGGATATTTGAGCTTCGCTGTACAGGCAAGAGTCGGAGCAATTTGTAGGCCCAGGTACTGTATACCCCACTGCACACAACAGAATGGGAATTGTTGTTCCATAGCCAACACTTCCTCAGGGGTATACACAGACTACCTTTTATGTTCCAAGACAGTCAACACTGAAAATGGCATGTGACATTACTCATCCCCACATCTTTGTGTGATTTCACATACAGTCATTACAAAAAGGGATTTGAATTGTAAGGGTAGTACTCCCCTGGGGTGGTCTGTAGGTGATGAGTATATGTGCATATTAATCCGACAATAAGGGTGGGCATGATGTGCCCTACTCACACGTGTGGCTCAAAAAGCGCTGTGGGGGAGTAGGAGTGCAGCTCCAACTCATCCAAATAGACATGTCTAGTTGGTCCGCATTGTTAGCATGCTGGGTGTGAGATTGTGTGAATTTGATTTCATATCATCCATGGCTTTGCTTGCGGCGTAAGGGGCAGCTCTCCCTCTGCCTTGTGATTTGCCGATCCCGGTCAAGTCTGCAAGGGCAAGGTTGTCAGAGCAGCTGTTCCTCTTGGGGATGTTGAAGTTGACTCTGTCATGGATGTCTTTGTGGCTGATGATGTGTAGTGAATTGAATGTGTGTGTGAGTAGTTAGTGGCTTACTTTCTCCTTGTTGTTGCTACATTTGATGTTCTGTGTGTGTTGCCTCTTGTGTTTGGGATGTGGGTTTCTGAAGACAGGTGTGTCTGCCGCTTTCATGATGTGTTATAACTTGTGTAGTGGTGTTTTGTATCTCCCTGCGTAGATTTTGTTGCAGTAGTCCAGTCTGCTGTGGATGAGTGTGTTTTGGCCAATTGTTATTGTTAGAGTCGGGGATCTCTGATTGGCGCAAGGATGTCCTTGTGTCAAGCAGGGACCCTCTCCTCCACGTCAGGGCAAAGGATAACCCCTTTTGGAATGACCCTTGCTCACCCTCTAGGTGCGTGGCGTGAGCAGCCAAGGCGATTCTTCAGGCGTTGTTGGTTAAGCAATTATAATCACACACACAGTAAACACATCAATCCCCCCAGAAACGGACACCAGGCTTAGGTATGTGAAAATACGGTTCTTTATATAAAAATAGTTATCTTAATATGCAGATTTATCACAAGACCAGTAACGTTGTTTCTATGCCACCAGATTATCAAGCAGGTAAACGGTTCTTTAAGCGGATGCTTCTTTAGTCTCTTTTCAATGTCACTTGGGAGATTCCAGTCTTTGACTTACGTTCAGGCCTACCGCGGCTCACACATCGGTCGTGGGCGCGCTCGCGCCGTGCACAGCTCCTCCTGGTGGCTCCCGGGCAGCGGCGGTGAGACGGGCGTGCGGTGAGGATGAACGGGGAAGTAAGGCAGTGCGGGCCCCGAGCCCGATACTGGAATTCCTGTAGCACTGTTGCGAGGAGAGAGTTGCCCAGATCGGAGCGACTCTCGGCTTCGGGGTAGTGTCTTTGGATCCTCAATCAGCGAGTGTGTGCAGCAGGCAGGCGCGGCCAGCGACCCTTAGCACGGCGGTGCAGGGGGGGTCTCCACAGCGGGGGCGGCGCGGCCTGAGATGTCCGGGGATAGCGAAGCGGGGTCACAGGGCTCGGTCAGTGCAGCTGGGTGACCCGGCGTAGATCACAGTCGTCGGACGGATTCCGGCGGGAGGGGTGACAGCGCGTTCAGCGCACTCCAGTGGCAGGCGATGACAGGGGTGCAGGCAACCTAGCCCGGGGACAGAGAGCGGCTCCGGACGGAGCGGGGCTCTCACGGGGTAGAGGCAGGCAAGCTCCTGAGTGTCACGGCCCTAGGAGGGGGCGATGAGGGGCGCAGTCTCTTTCCAGCGGGATGCACACACGGCTCGAATTGGAGGACGAGCAAAAGCACAGAGAACCCACTAGTCCTGGGGTTCAGTTCAGGGGGCAAGCTCAGATCAAGCCCTTGGAGAATGTTCAAGCACAAAGTAGCAAAGTCTTTTCAGCAAGTCTTTTTCCTCTCCTTTCTCAGCAAGGCAAGCAGCAGGCCAGTCCTTCCAGCGTCTTCTTCTCCTTCTAGTCGGGCAGAGGTCCTTCGTGGTGAACAGGATTCTGATTTCTTAGGACCCAGGCTCCTACTTTTATAGTGATTCTTTTGTTCTTTAGCATCAGGGGGCCTGGGCCTGGTCCAGTCCAGTTCTGGAGCACTTTGTTATGGTGACTCTGCTCTTTCCTTTCAGCAGCAGGGCAGAGACATCAGCCGCTCCGCAGGGGGCGGCGCCGGCTTTGTGGTGGCGGAGCACAGGTCTATTCAAGAGTCAAGGTGTACTCCTCCCACCCATCCTGGTGTCATCTCTCTACCCACCACCTGGCAGCCAACCTGTCTCTGGGGATTCCCCAACCCTGCTCCTTACTGTTGCTAGGCAGAACACACACACACAGCAGAGGCGGACTGAAATGGCCAGGTCAGTAAATACTAACTTTCTAAAAGTAGTATTTACAAACCCAGGATATTAAAATAAACTTGACTACAAGAAGTATTTTATTATTCTGAGTTCAGGCATACTAAACTTGACATTCTACCATGCTCTCGGAGTCCACTGGGGTCACAGCGTGTAGTGACTCCAGCAGCCCATTCTGGCCTATGGAGAGCAGGTAGCCTTCAATAGTGAAAAACGAAAATGGCTGTAATTCACTACTAAGACATGCCACACACATCAGGGCATGTCCTACCGTATGCCTACAATGCACCCTGCCCATGGGCCTACCAGAGGGGTGGCTAATATGTAGGTAAGGGAAGGTTTAGGGACTGGCAAGTGGGGGCACTTGCGCAGTCAGCGCGACAGTCCCAGACTGCACGCAGGTTCTGCAGTGGCAGACCCTAGACACATTTTACTAGGCCGCTTCTGTGGGTGGCACAACCAGTGCTGCAGGCCCACCAGCAGCATTCGCATTTACAAGCCCTGGCACTCCTGGTGCACTTTACTAGGGGCTGATAGTAAACCGAATAAGCCAAACATGGACACCAATCAATGTATACATTTTAACATAGGGAGAGCATATGCACCTTAGCACTGGTCAGCAGTGGTAAGGTGCCCAGAGTCATAAAACAGCCAACAACAGGTCAGAAAAAATACAGGAGGAAGGCAAAAAGTTTAGGGATGACCCTGCAAAAAGGGCCAAGTCCAACACAACCCCCTTCCAGCCAAAACGCAGGGTAGACCAATCACCACCGCGATGGTCTTCCCTGCTTGGGGCGATAGAACAAGGACCTGGCCCGCAACTGCAAGGGCAGACTCCATTTCTACGCCAATCTGAACCTATCGGACTCCCTCTGTCCATACTCTCAGGGCCCACCAAGCCAATCCATGGGGAACCCTTCTCCCCACCTGTGTACACCACCTGAGCAGCACCTAACCTTAACTGGCCCACAGGTGTGTCCCAACAGACAGACAGCAAAATGCTACAGTGGCCACTGACAGTAGTCAGGGATGAGACCCAGGCCGTATACCTCTCAGGGCTCTCAATCCTCTGTGGCACCAGGGAGCGGGGGGCAGTAGCCCCATGTGCTTGGCACCCTTTGTCCATTCTCCCCCTTGTCAGGTCAGGTATGACATCCTGGCACTGACCCACCAGCCCCGAGACTGTACCCGGTGGCTGGACCAAAGACTGGGGTGGCCTCTCCCACACCTGGTCCTCCTCCTTGGGGCTCTGTACCCTCCCACCTGGAGTGGTACCCCCTTCCAGAATTGCCAGGGCACCTGGGGCAGGTGTCCCGCACAATTCGCCCACCAGTTCAGGGGTTCTATCCTGCAACTGGGCGTCCAGGTCAGGGGGGACACCCTGAACCTGGCCCTCCAACCTGGGGTCTAAACCCTTCAGTTGAGCCGGGGTCAGAGGCGAGGACTCCCTCCCTCTGCACCCCCTTCCAGAGTACTGCCCACTCCCAACTGACGTGGTACCCCCAGAAGCAACATGGGTCAGGACACTGATTACAGTAGTCCCACCCTCCAGGTCAGACAACACCTGAACCTGGCTTCCCCACCCTGGGACCAACCCAGGCGGTTGAACGCTCGCCTGGCGCACCAGGACTTCCCGGGGAGCACGCATGCCCCCCCTGAGGGTGACACATAACTCATGTGTCGTGTGACAGTCTGCCTGGAGCTGATCTCCCGACCCCTGTCCATCTGACAGTGCCTGAAGATCCCCCAGGACAGAAGTGGTGTCACCATGGTCACTCACGGGGGACGCAGCCCTTCTGGCTGGCCCCTGACCCACTGGTTCTTCCACTGGGGACTCTTTCCCCCTCTCACCCCTCAATCTGGACCTCTGCACCCTCCCAACTGGAGCGGTACTGCCAGACACCAGAACTGATGGAGGCCTGCTTACAGACACTCCCAGCTCACCAGACACTAGGGGATCCCCCTCAACTGGTGGCCCATCAGGACAGCCTAGGCTCCCCACCTGGTGTTCCCTTAAAGAACCATCCAGGCTCTGAGACTGGGTTTCGGGCACCTGGGGGCACGCAGCCCCTCACTCACTCCTTCTCCACAGAGACAGGACGTGATCCCCTACACCCCTCCCACTACCATGAGACCTAGCTGGGCTACTCTGCACCACTTCCACCACTCTGGGTTGGAAGATACCTGAGCCACTCCCCACAGGGTCACTCCCCAATGCCTCTCCAGACCCTCTGGAATCCACCAAAAGGTCTGCCTCCAATGTGGGCTCTCTGCGGTCAGAGAACTCACCCTCACACAGGTGTTGGCATAGCTCTGGAAAACAGGGACTTACAATATGCTCTCCCACAATTGGATCACACAGCCCCCTAGCAGGGTTAACCAAACTATCCTTCACCTTACCATCCAGTGCCTCACACACGTACTCCACACCACTCTCCTGAGACTGGCAAGACAGTATCTGACTGTCTCTGTCCCACAACCCACACTCTTCTGGGCGGTCTTCACACTCACCCACCAGGACTTCAATTTTGGGGGAACCCCTCTCCCTGTACCTCTCAGCTAGAGTCAGTAGAGTGTCCCTCCCTCCACTAGGACTATGAACCCCTGCGCCAGTTACCCTATTCCCTTCAGGGATACTGCGCACTACTGGAGCTACCTCATGCCCTTGAACCTCCTGGTGTATGGTAACCCCCTCCTTCAAGTCAGGCGCCACATCTCTGGGTGTGCGTACTACTCTCTCAGCACTGTAAAACTCAATATTGCTGCCACCAGAGGGAGAGCGGTCTAAACTCTGGATCTTGAGATCCAACTCCCTCATTTTTAGGTCATGATCCATCTGGCGTTGTTGTGCCTCCAAGGCCAACTTCTGCTTCTCCATTTCCATTTGTCCTGCCAACTTTGCCATCTCCATTGCATGCGCCCTGTCTGCTGCCCTGTCCGCCAGCTCCTCTGGGGACAGGACTCTGCTGGGCTTCACAAGGGTGTCGGGTGGGACAATGTCCCCCGCATTCTGTGGGTCTCTTGACTCCTTCCAGGCTCTCAACGCCTTGGTGTACTGGACCTTCCTCTTGAATCCAGCATGCGGAACTCGGAGTTTTACACTGTAGCCTTTCAATTGCTCTACTGAGTATCCCTCCAGTCCTTCCCAATCCACCTCATCTATTCCAGAAATCACAGAGAGTGCTCTTCCAGCAGGGAGTGAGCCAGGCATGGCTGACGCAATGGTCAATGTCTCAACAATTCAAAAATGAAAACCTGTGGCTGCGCTACTTGGTCTGCTCTCACTATCTGGTGATTAATAATTCACTGTATGCAAATTACAAATGCAAATCCGAAATCCCAGCCGCTGCAAACAATGTTAGAGTCGGGGATCTCTGATTGGCGCAAGGATGTCCTTGTGTCAAGCAGGGACCCTCTCCTCCACGTCAGGGCAAAGGATAACCCCTTTTGGAATGACCCTTGCTCACCCTCTAGGTGCGTGGCGTGAGCAGCCAAGGCGATTCTTCAGGCGTTGTTGGTTAAGCAATTATAATCACACACACAGTAAACACATCAATCCCCCCAGAAACGGACACCAGGCTTAGGTATGTGAAAATACGGTTCTTTATATAAAAATAGTTATCTTAATATGCAGATTTATCACAAGACCAGTAACGTTGTTTCTATGCCACCAGATTATCAAGCAGGTAAACGGTTCTTTAAGCGGATGCTTCTTTAGTCTCTTTTCAATGTCACTTGGGAGATTCCAGTCTTTAACTTACGTTCAGGCCTACCGCGGCTCACACATCGGTCGTGGGCGCGCTCGCGCCGTGCACAGCTCCTCCTGGTGGCTCCCGGGCAGCGGCGGTGAGACGGGCGTGCGGTGAGGATGAACGGGGAAGTAAGGCGGTGCGGGCCCCGAGCCCGATACTGGAATTCCTGTAGCACTGTTGCGAGGAGAGAGTTGCCCAGATCGCAGCGACTTTCGGCTTCGGGGTAGTGTCTTTGGATCCTCAATCAGCGGGTGTGTGCAGCAGGCAGGCGCGGCCAGCGACCCTTAGCACGGCGGTGCAGGGGGGGTCTCCACAGCGGGGGCGGCGCGGCCTGAGATGTCCGGGGATAGCGAAGCGGGGTCACAGGGCACGGTCAGTGCAGCTGGGTGACCCGGCGTAGATCACAGTCGTCGGACGGATTCCGGCGGGAGGGGTGACAGCGCGTTCAGCGCACTCCAGTGGCAGGCGATGACAGGGGTGCAGGCAACCTAGCCCGGGGACAGAGAGCGGCTCCGGACGGAGCGGGGCTCTCACGGGGTAGAGGCAGGCAAGCTCCTGAGTGTCACGGCCCTAGGAGGGGGCGATGAGGGGCGCAGTCTCTTTCCAGCGGGATGCACACACGGCTCGAATTGGAGGACGAGCAAAAGCACAGAGAACCCACTAGTCCTGGGGTTCAGTTCAGGGGGCAAGCTCAGATCAAGCCCTTGGAGAATGTTCAAGCACAAAGTAGCAAAGTCTTTTCAGCAAGTCTTTTTCCTCTCCTTTCTCAGCAAGGCAAGCAGCAGGCCAGTCCTTCCAGCGTCTTCTTCTCCTTCTAGTCGGGCAGAGGTCCTTCGTGGTAAACAGGATTCTGATTTCTTAGGAGCCAGGCTCCTACTTTTATAGTGATTCTTTTGTTCTTTAGTGCCAGGGGACCTGGGCCTGGCCCAGTCCAGTTCTGGAGCACTTTGTTATGGTGACTCTGCTCTTTCCTTTCAGCAGCAGGGCAGAGACATCAGCCGCTCCGCAGGGGGCGGCGCCGGCTTTGTGGTGGCAGAGCACAGGTCTATTCAAGAGTCAAGGTGTTCTCCTCCCACCCATCCTGGTGTCATCTCTCTACCCACCACCTGGCAGCCAACCTGTCTCTGGGGATTCCCCAACCCTGCTCCTTACTGTTGCTAGGCAGAACACACACACACAGCAGAGGCGGACTGAAATGGCCGGGTCAGTAAATACTAACTTTCTAAAAGTAGTATTTACAAACCCAGGATATTAAAATAAACTTGACTACAAGAAGTATTTTATTATTCTGAGTTCAGGCATACTAAACTTGACATTCTTCCATGCTCTCGGAGTCCACTGGGGTCACAGCGTGTAGTGACTCCAGCAGCCCATTCTGGCCTATGGAGAGCAGGTAGCCTTCAATAGTGAAAAACGAAAATGGCTGTAATTCACTACTAAGACATGCCACACACATCAGGGCATGCCCTACTGTATGCCTACAATGCACCCTGCCCTTGGGCCTACCAGAGGGGTGGCTAATATGTAGGTAAGGGAAGGTTTAGGGACTGGCAAGAGGGGGCACTTGCGCAGTCAGCGCGACAGTCCCAGACTGCACGCAGGTTCTGCAGTGGCAGACCCTAGACACATTTTACTAGGCCGCTTCTGTGGGTGGCACAACCAGTGCTGCAGGCCCACCAGCAGCATTCGCATTTACAAGCCCTGGCACTCCTGGTGCACTTTACTAGGGGCTGATAGTAAACCGAATAAGCCAAACATGGACACCAATCAATGTATACATTTTACCATAGGGAGAGCATATGCACCTTAGCAGTGGTCAGCAGTGGTAAGGTGCCCAGAGTCATAAAACAGCCAACAACAGGTCAGAAAAAATACAGGAGGAAGGCAAAAAGTTTAGGGATGACCCTGCAAAAAGGGCCAAGTCCAACAGTTATACTTCCTGGGGTTATACGTTGTGATGGATTATGTTCGGTCTGTAGGCAGCTGTAGCATGCAATGGAGTAGATCTTGCTGGGCAGGATGATGTTGTACTTGGGATGATGGCAAACTTGCGTGCATGGTCTGTCAGTGAGGGCGGGCTCACACGGGCTGTCAACCACCAGAGGTTGTCCCATGCGGATGTGGATGCAGCAGAGATGAGGAGGTCAGTCTTCTCACAGTTGATCTTTATTCCGAGGTGTGTCATCCAATCTGCTAGTTCCGACATTCATTCCTGGGAGCTGGCTTTTGTGTCTTCTGCGTTGTTCTTGAGGGGGAGGATGTGCTGTGTGTTGTCTGTGTGGGATGATATGCTTACCCTGTGCTGTCTAGCAATGGCAGTGAGTGGGGACATGTGCATATAGCAAAACATGTGTGTTCGTGACGCTCCATGTTGTACTCCAGGAGAGGGCTTTTCCTTGTATCCCCTTGTGGTGGTGTCTGGCATGTGGTGTGTGTTGTGTGAGAGGGTGTTTGTGGCTGCATAGAGGTGTAGTAGGATGTGTTGTCCACAATGTGACACAGGTCAAGTGGCATGCATATTCAAGCATTGCCAGCATGGTGTAAGTTCTTGGTGCTGTGCTTGATACCCAAACAAGACTGGGAGTGGTCCATGATGGAGTTCTCTTCAATGTAGCCAGTCATCTGGGTGTTTATGTGTCTCTCAGTGACTTTGTCCACCACGGGGTGCAGGGAGATGGTCAGATAGTTCATCTTGTCTGTTGGGTCATAATTAGGGGTGAGCAGAATTTGCGAAATCCACTTTCGCAAATTATCGCGAAAATGTTTAAAATTATCGCAAACAAGCGGAAATATCGCGAAGATGCTGAATTTTTTTTCCCGCATGTTCGCGAGATTTTCTGCATGGTTGCTGGTCGCTAACTTACCCATGTGGTTGCTCGCGGGCGTGGTCATCTTGTTTTGAGTTGTCTCACGGTGCATGATCGCGAGAAGAAAGACGTGATCGCGCGACGCATGACGTCACTGCGGGCGCGAACTGTCGCGAGACAGCACAAATGGCTAAAAACAATCCAACATCTCACGGAGAACGCGACCGGATCAAGAAAACTTGTCGGCAAACGCAGGGATTCAGGTAAGGTGATCGCGCGCGCGAGAATGTATTATTTTACAGCGCGAGCAAGAAACAAATTATCACCAAGCTGCAGAAAGCGGAAATTTTGACATTTTCGCGCTCTCCACGGAACGCGAAAATGTCAAATTATCGCAATTTCCGCGAACGGAACGAAATATTTGCCCTGGCCTAGTCATAATGCCAATGAGTTAATTTGTTTAAAGTAGAGACCGGTCTTGACGGTCTTCCTGAAGGTGTCCAGAGATGGTGTGCATGTGAGCTCTGCTGGTGGCTCATTCAATGTCTTGGATGCATGCAGAGATATATTTTCATGCTTGGCACCATTTAACACCCCAATTTAACATTTGCACCCATTTTAGGACCCATTCTTCCAAATTGAGCCCCATTCAACACCCACTTCTCAGATTTGATCAACATTCCATGCCCAATTTTCAGATTTGTCTGGACACTTTAACACCGAATTACCCATGCAATTCATTATTTGGCACTTACAAACACATGAAGTTTCCATTTTTAAGGATAAGTACACCCTGTGAATCATGGTTTGCATGCTATTTGACACAAGCATTGATGAATTCTGTGCCAGATTTTACTCTTTGTAAAGTCAAGTTGTGCACGATTGACACCCTGTTAACTCTCTGTGATGCTGAAACATACACCCCAGGATTGTCATTTTGGACTCTTACTTGCAATTATTGTACATTGGTAACATTTCATTGTGATATACTGATGCAGGAAAGTGACTTGCAGACAGGGTATGTGTGTTGAGTTTGTTTATTATCACAAACACTTCTTGAGGCAAATTTCTATATACATGTATTTGTTTTTGTCAGTCACAATGTGATGTGCTCAAGTGAAATAACTGTTTATTATCCTGTTCCTTCGGGCAATTCCATTATCATTGGCAGTGGTGTGTGGGCCACCTTGTTGATCTTCTTCATCATCTTGGTCATCGGCCGGTGCTGCAGGCACTTCGATCCAGGGAGCATTTGTGCGGACACAAATGTTGTGCAATACACAGACATGCTATTATTATTTTGTTGACCATTTCTGGGCTGTACAGCAGTTTGCAACCTGTAATATCCAGGCACCGGAAACGTGACTTGAGCACGCCAAATGTACGCACCACGATCCCACATGTGCGTCGATGTGCAGCATTGTACTGCCTCTGTGCCTGGGTGGTGGGGTTTCTAATTGGTGTCATCATCCACGGGCAGAGAGCATATCCTTGATCACCTATGAGATGTAATAGGGAGATGTGTACATGATTCATTAGGCATACTATGTTGGCAGTGTTGACATATTTTGCGATTGTTCTTTTTGCTATTTTTTGACTTAGGTTAGACATGTGTTGCTTCTGGCTATTTAGCGGCATCAATGCTGAGTACATTGTCTCAGTGTTGATTCTCAAACCATCCTTTTTGCTGGTGTTTGCTGCACGGTTGCATAAGTGTCACTACAAGTGTCCAAAATGGGAATGATGCGTGCACAATAACCACAGACACCGACAGGCAGTCTGGCTCTCCTAACATCTAGCCATAGCACTGATCCACACTCGTTGCAGTCACCGCCATGTGAATGTTCAAATGACTTCAGCCACACATGGTACAGCTGACATTCAGACATGCATCTCATGCTGATGGCAGACCTGTGACACCACACAAGCCATGCAATTGCATGTCCTGAGCTAATACGGAGGAACAGACCACAGCCACCTCACCTGCAGGGCCCAATGGGGACAGTGAAGGTTGGCACACACCATCAACACTGACTTGTGACACCACGTGAACTTACTGGCCTGCATCATCTGTCACTAGCAGAGCATTAGACTCACATGACACTACTTCTCACAATCATTTTCATTATGTGGTTTCTTCAACAAGATCAGACTGTCCACACACTTCCCCATGCTGATACACATGGCATGGATCACCTTTGCACACTTCTTAGCATTTGTAATGGATTAGCATTTGAAAGGTCAATTACTACACACAAGTAGTCACCGAATACACATCCACTTACTCATCGGGCAACCACATGACACACCATATGACAGGGTTGAGGCAGAGAAATATTTGTGGCAGAGTGAGAGATGAGATGCTACTAAACACCATCAACAGCAGCATCCAACAACACTGCAGTCAACACCAATGGCGCAGTATGGTGGTTTAATGACACAATTTCCGGCCTATGCATGCACATTTGCCCCACTCTGCACTTCCTACAATCAAAGTGCTTTGTTACAACCTTGGTCACGACAGACCGCAGACTTGACACACTGATTGTACATTTGTGAGTACTTGTGAAACATTGGGTCACCCTAATAGGTCACCGGCTAAAAGTACTGCAACATGATCATCTTCATCAACCATGCGACCACACACCGGACTGGTATACCAGTCCGGATGACTTTAATAAGGTAAATGGGTAGCCAGGTACTGGGGGTTACTCTACTCCATAGGTACTCACATACTTTCTCTCTGGTCCCAAATTTGCTGTGTGGTTTGTGTCCCTGTGGCACACAGGTGGGTGCAGGGTCAGTGGGGAAGGGGGCAGGACTAGTGAGTAATGGAACTGACCATGTGGTTGGACACAGGCCCCTGGTGCGCCCCCCCTCGGTCACTGAGCCACCAGAACTGGCATACACACATCTCTCTCTCTCACTCTCTCTCTCACTCTCTCTCTCTCTCTCTCTCTCTCTGCCTCCCTCTCTCTGTCTCCCTCCCCCACTCTGTCTCTCCCTCCCTTGCTCTGTCTCTCCCTCCCTCTGTCTCCCTCCCTCGGTCGCCCTAGTTCTCCCTCCCCCTGTCACCCTCATCCCTCTGTCTCCCTCTCTGTGTCTCTTTGCCTCTCTCTCCCTGTGTCACCTTCTGTCACCTCCCCCCCTGGCAGCCTGGGCTGGGAAAGCTTCCTGGGCACACACACAGCCACACCCCAGTATATCACAGGTCTTTCATGGAGAATTTACTTGTTAACTATTTTTTATTGTGTTTCACCTCTTGGTGCACATGCATCTCCACTCTGTCTATCGCTGGACTCGCACAGCCCCCATGGTGCGGAGTCTCTCAGAGTCCACGCTGTTGCGGCAGTGTTTGGAGGCACTCTTCTGAAATCAGCAGACATGGCACACAGGTACAATGTCGGCAAGGTCCACGGCCCAACAAGAAAGTGTTGCCAGGCCACTGGCAGTACGTGGGCCATACTGTGAGTAGCCGTGCTCTACACAGTTGAGCATGTATACCTCATCCCCGTACACAAAACGTCAACATGTGCCCATGCATTTTGTGCCCCCCCTTCAGTACCTAGGCAATGTATTTACATCCTCCTTCTAGATGGGTCAGCATGATAGTTTTTTGTGTGCATATGGTGCTCTCAGTTGGTACTTACCGACAAGCAATGCTTTTCCATATGTGACATCCTGGAAGTGCTGGTTTATGATGCATTGTCTGAAGATGAATGCATCATGCACACTCCCTGGAAATTTGGCAACGACATTTGTGAACAGTCCGCGGTGGTCCACTATTGCCTGCACATTCATTGAATGAGTGGGCTTCCTGTTGTGGTAGATGTGTTCGCTGTCCGCAGGGGTCACAAATGGTACATGTATGTAGTCAATTGCACGGATCACCTGTGGTATGCCAGCAATGGCATGGAATCCTTGCTTGATGGCAATCTGCTCCTTGTTGATAAGGCGATAAAAATATCACCGCTTTCTCGACGCTAAAGCGGTGAAAAAAAATTATCACCGCCTTGTTGATATGCCCCTATGTATGTCCTATCTGTAGAAACTTGAGGTCAGTTCAGTTGTGAAACCTTTTGGAAAGACATATATGCTCGTTCTACCCATGATGATGCCCTCAGTAAAGGCGCAGGGGCCTTTTCACCCTCACTTTTTGGGTGCGATTTTCAAACATCCAGACCCTGAGTAGGTGGAAGAACTAGACCCCGCCCACTGCCATGTGAAGTAACGCCTTTTGGAGTGCAGATGCTGTAAATATTTTGGGGATCATTTACAAGCCCCTTGCACCACCGGTGCGTACTTTTTTCCATATTAAAAATGACGTACAGGCGGCAAAAGTGGCTTGTAAATATACCCCTTTGTCTCCAATGGATGAAACCAGCGAAGCAACATGGCAGTGCCTAAACAGGAAGAACACTCTTGATCCTCTGTGTTGGTCCCCTGGTCCCTATCGGGATCTGAAACAGATGACAGCCCTGATAGGAACATCCACAGGCAGACACGCAAAGGTTGGGAAAGTCGAGTGGTGTGTAGTGGTGATGCTTGAAAAGAGGGAGAAGGAGCAAGCAAGGAAAAAAATTGATGTAAATGCATACATGCCAACCCTCTCGATTCAGGTGGAAGACTACTGATTTTGACGCTAGTCTGCTGATTCCTGCATGCAAAAACTAAGGATGGGAGATAAACACTCCGCCGATGGAGTTCACAGAGTTTTGACAGCTCTGGCCCCACCTGGAGTGTGGAGTTTCAGCAGGGCCAGCTCTAGGGCGGTGCAATAGGTGCCACTGCACCGGGCGCTCACTTGGGGTGGGGGCGCCATGTTTGTTCTAAAAGCACCAGATGCCACGTTCCTTGTTTCAGCAATTTTTTAAGCATCAATAAAAACGTCTTCATAACTCCGGTGATTAAAATTATTTTCGTCTAGAGAGACCAGAGCTTTGTCGGGTAGAGGAAGTTTTGACTCATCATAGCGCAGAAGGTTAATATGCCTGCTGCAAAGAACGTGTCCCATTCAGATCACAAAGTGAATAGGCTATAAATAGGTCAATGGGTCATCCTTTAGTAAGAGATATTTTTGTTACTTGCAGTTTAAAAGTTAAAATCCTAATATAGAGTAGTGAGCTATTAACTGTGGTCAAAGAGCTGCATGCAAACTGCAAGGAATATATCACAGCTACATGTTTTTGCTCACACTTTCCTTTTCCTAATACTGCAAAAGGGGTTCATTTGGGTAGAAAACAATTCTTCTTATTAAACAAAACCCTTAACAATGGTGTTACATTTGAAATTCAGAATTTGTGCTTTTCCAGACAAAGGACTCTTACACTATACTGCCTACCAGTGTGGGAGACATGTGACTCTTACACCTTGCTGTCCTGATTTACTGATTTACACATGTATAATTGTCTCTGTGCAATGCATGTGTGATGTAAAGTGTTCTGACGCCTTAAACAGGTATGAGTGGCGCTATAAAACTAAATAAATCTAAGAGACAGTGGTTATGGAGACTTTGGAGGCATTGTCAAATGATGGTAGTGAGGGAATCCGTGGCAAGGTGGTCATGGGGGGTGTCAACAAACCTTGTTGCACAGGGCACCACCTACACTAAAGTCGACCCTGAGTTTCAGAAATACTCAGTGAATCACCACATAGCAGAGTTTTTCTCGGGTGAGGCTCACCAACTTTAAGTTGGTGAGCGGGAAAAATTGAGTACTAGGGCAAGTTCCGGCACGATTTCTCAATGCGGGCGGTTGAGGCAGGTCGTGACTGGTGTTCACGTTGAGAATGCTGCCAGTCAAGTAGAAAATCTACTCGAGCTACAGAAAGAAGCAGCACCACAGCATGATGCTGTTTGCACTGCTTTTAAAGCTTGGAACAAGGTCCTGGCACTAAATATCAGAGCAACATGTGGGAATTGCACCACGCATGGGATGCCACGGAATCTCACTGCATTTTTCCTAAATCCCGCAGAATAAAACTCTGTAAGGTCCTTCCTCCACGAGTACAATCCTAATTCCTATGTGGGCTTCTGCTGCCAGGGACTGGATTTGTGTAACTTGAAGTATGCCCTGCCAGTAACCTACTCCTGCAGGCCAGTACACAGCATTTTTGTCATGCTCTATCTGCCTGCCATATCACTTTCTTCTGTGCTCCTGACAGATAAAGAAAAAAATTAATATATACATGTCTGATATCCAATCCTGCAGAAGCACACCAGCAAGTCTCGCACATGGCAATAGAACCGATTCAGGCCTTAATAGAAGTCAATGGGAGAAATACATTCTCCTGATCATTTTTTAAACATCTCGTACATTCCTCATCTAAAATGTTGACATGTATGTAAATGTAGCTTACTTGGCTTTTGAATAGGTGGTGGGAAGCTGAGATTACTAAAACCAGGGGCCATCGTTGAAGCCAATCATAAGCATAGAAAGAGTACTGTGGCCATCATTGAATCAAGCATCCCTATTGGGGACAACACTTGCTGACAAATGTAATTCACCAGCTTCTGTGCTAATAAAGAAGGCAACATTCATTTTAAAATCCCTTGGAATTCTTCTGACTTGCAGTACCTTTGATGCAGATACTGACAAGCACCCATTACTAAGAATACAGTGAATTCTGAATTAGTCAGTATAGGCTATCACCTATGTTCCCTCTAGGCTGCACGCATGTGCGCGCGCGCAGCCTTGCTTCTTACAGTGCCCAGACACTCTGTGGGAGCGCGCTCTCCCCTCGAGGAGCAGAATACATAATAAAAGGGCAGCGTGAAAACGTCCCTTTTAAGGCAGGCGGCGCACCAGGAGGCCAAGTAAATCAATTAAATGACAAAGGGGCTGCTTCAAGTGTTTCAAGAGGCCCCTAGCAGGCAGTGTGAAACGAAACATATGTAAATGTGTTTCACACTGCAATGAGAGGGTGTGGATGCGTCATTACAGCCAGTGTTGCTGACACTGGAACTGGGGGAACATTGCAGGGCCGGCTCTAGGGCAAGTATATTAAAGTTTAAAGAGCACCTGCTGCCTCATTCCTGGCAACAATAAAAATGTTAAGATATCTCCAGTGATTGATGTTCTTCCTGAAGTGAGAGGTAGTTTTGTCTTGTGGTAGTTTTAACTCATTGTATGGCAGCGCAGAGGGTTAATATGCCTGATGCAAAGGAGGAGGACCATACAAATCACAGAACTGTATTTATGAAGATAGCTTAGTGGGTTACTGCTTTTGTTAGAGAGACCTTTAATTACTTCCAGTTTATAAGTTAAAATCCTAAAATAGAACAGCGTGCTATTAACTGTAAGCAAAGAGCTGCATGCAAAATTCAAGGTATATATTAGAGTGTTATGATTTTTCCCCCCAGTCTTTCATTTTCGTAATGTTGCAAAAAAGATTTTTGGGGTAGAAAACAATTGGAATTATTAAAGCAAACCCCCAACCTTGGTGTTACGTTTCAAATCCCGAGTTTGCACTTCTACACACCAAGCACTCTTTAATGATTCTGCCTTCCAGTTTGGAAGACTTGTAACTGGTACACCTTATAATCCTCTCTCTTATGTAACATTTCCTATACACTGATTTACACACACATGATTGCTTGTCTCTGTGTAATGTGTGTGTGATGTAAAGTGCTCTGACACCCTTTACTGATATGAGTGTCACTATAAAACTATTAAATGCATGAGAGAGTGGGTGGTTATGGAGGCTTGAGGAACACTGGTACAGGGTGGTAGTGAGGGAATCTGTGGCTGAGGTGGTCATTGGGGGGCACCACAAACAGTGTCACGCTGGGCACCATCAGCGCTAAAGCTGGCCCTGGAAACAGGTTCCAGTCTTGATGCTCAAGCAAAGAGCTCCAATACTTTCCAGTCATGGTTGCTCAAACAACTGTATAAAAAAACATTAAACTTTAATCTTGAAGAATAGCAAATACTTTTAAACCAATCCTCTTTTTTATTCATCATCACAATGAATGCACCTTCAAATACATGAATTCAGTCTTTCGCACTGAAGCACGAGAAAAAAATGTTTTGCATCTGGCTTTGAGCATGGCAAATTTCTATAGACCGGTTTAAGATTGGCAGAGAACAGGGATTAGAAAGTAAGAAAAGCAGGAAGGACAGAAATAATAGTGAGATGGAGTGGAAAGACGATTTGAGAGTGTGAGGAAGAGGGGAGATTCGAGTGTAGAGAGAAAAGGAAACACGTATGGAGAGGATGAGATATGGAAGTGAGATAGAAAGCAAGAAAGGGAGCGGAAAAGAAAGGAAGGGGAGTAAAATATACAAAGGAAAGGAAAATGGTAGGGTAAGGATAAAACAAACTAAAGGGGATAGGTAGACCAAGAGGTGGCATACAAGGAGGTTGGAGCCAAGGAGAGGAACAAGATGAGAGAGAGAGGCTTAGTCAAGATATAGATTTGACAGAGTAAGGGTGGATTTAGCGATAACAGGAAGATTAGAGAGACTTTGTGGGAGAGAGAAGAGTAGGACATAGATTGAAGAGAGGAGAAAGAAGAAGGGAAAAGAGGACCAGAGCAGAATTAGAAAAAGAAAAGTAGGATTGTAAGGAAGAGCAAGGAGAGAAAAAAAGCTTAAAAAAGGGAGGAAGGCGATAAGGACAAGCTAGAAGATCATGTGGAAGCAGACAGAGAAAAGAAAAGGTGCGAGGAGGAGATATTAGTGGCACAGAGATAGCAATTAGAGAGGATTTATAGGTAGAATGTTTAGGACACAAGATGCAGTGGCACCTATGCCCAGGGGTGCAAGGAGCCCTTTGCACCCCAGTAATGGGTGTCTTTTAATACCAACCCAGAGGAGTGTGTGAGTGTTTTCTTTTTTTACTGGTTTGCATTAGGGCCCATGACACCCTTACTATGTCACCAATTTTGGTATCTTGCACACCGCACATGCTTCTATATTAAGTTTTTGCTTATCTTCAGAAAACACAGCCTTAGCTGCAGTGCACGAAGCACCCTTATTGCTGCACAAAGAGGAAGACAATTAGAGGGAACATTGGCTATCTCGCCAAGAAACTCTAAGGATTATTCCTGAACAGAAAGATTATGAAAGGTTTGCTAGAATACATGGAAGGTCCTCAGAACCCAGTGGACACAACAAAGGTGGAATGCTGTCCCTTTACCCCTAACATGGATAACTATGCCAACTGACCATTGCTCGCAGTGTCCCTATACCTGCCCTGCAACTTGATTGCCCAGTTGTCATTTCCCACGTAAATCAGTCTGACATCTGCTCTATTCAAAAGAAACATCATGTAAGTCACTCCCCAGCCCAAAATGATGGCAGAAACACAAGGAGATACGCAATTGACGCTTGATACATTGTTCAGAATTGGCAGATATTAAATTGTCCCTAGGTTCAATAGATCAATCAGTTGCAAAAACAGCTGCAGAAGTACATTCCTTACATGCAGACATCAAAGCCTTTAGTAACTGGCTAGACATCTCAGAACAAAGCATACTGACGTGGATTCTTGAATGAACTGTCTTCAAGAATGGGCCCCAGACATATGGAAACTGCATCATAAAGTCATCGTTCTGGGAAACCGAAGCAGATGAGTCAATTGTGACAATTTCAAGGATACCCGAACGATAACATGTTATCTTTGCTGGGAGATCTTTTACCCATGCTATTAGTATCAAGTTATATCCCCACCTGGAATTCCAAAGTGCATTTCTCTGTAGATTTTTCACAAGAGACTAGCCATAAGAGTTACAGATTCTTGGACCTTTGACCTCAATTGCGGAAATGGGACTTCAGATACGGGCTCTTGGAGCCGGCGACTATGCTGATCACTGTGAATGGTCACACCTCAGAGTATGAGGAACCAGAGTATTTGGATATATTCCTGGACACCTTGAGGCCAACTGGATTGGACACATAAACCTTTATGTCTACTGGAGTCACAGGGAAACAATCTGCAATGGCTTGGAAAGCCAAAGAGGACCAAGACCAGAGAGACATACTTGCACAAATGTCCCAAACATGGATGGAAAGCAACTGAAAAAGGGCCAAAAGATAGCTAAAATGATGGTAAAAGTCCTGTTCCACGTTAAAAAACATGAGTTCGAACTTGAATGTCCCCTATTACGGTAAGATATATCACATCTCTCTGATGAAATGGAGAACGCAGATAGTAGGTGATGCGGCTCATCTTTGAAACATCGTGGGACTGGTTTGGAAGCATCAGCAGAGGCTTCTAATGTTCTAGGGGTACTGTTACACATAGACTGAGACTGGTTTGTGATGTTATCATTATCCAACAGCATATATAGTTCCGGGCCAAGATGGGTGGTAGGGAGGAAAGGAAAGGTACAAGATTGGATGGAAGTGCATTTGTCTTCAACCTCATTCTGTTCTCAGTAACTGCAAATGGGAAGTTCCCCGCCCTTCCCTTTCACTTGCATTTACTTTTTCACTTTCTCTTGATAAACCCTGGTGTGGAGTGCTTTGCACCACCACTACTAAGTTGCATGTGCATGTCCAGAGTGTGGCACATTAACTGATCAAGAAGTCACCGCACCCACCTGTTGACAGGTTCATGCAACAAAAACACCTCTCTTGGCACATCTATACAGTGTAACTATTCCTACACCAAAACCATGCCCCAAAGAGTTGAACTACCTCTGCATTTAATCATGCCTCACCATTCCTACAGACCATAATGCTCCACCAGACTAGACACACCTTCCCCATTTGCACACACCACAAGACAATAACTTCCAACCCATTGTCGATAGTATCTCTCAGAGTTAATTAATTAACACATTTTGTAGAGAGGAAAAAAGTGTTTATGTTTTTGCAATCCAAGCAACCTATCCAGTCTCTGATAGAGGAAACACATCGATTTCCTACTGAATGTGAGAAACGGAATCAGGATTGGGTGGAGAAAGTAATATTTGCATACAGACTTGCCCAACCACCACTAGCACAAATAACCCACTTGGAGCATAGAAAGGGAGGAGTTGCCCTTGTAATTTGCAAATTGCATCCTGTTCACATTACACACATGCAAGAACGATATGGCTAGATATGACTTCATTAAACTGAGATTCAAAATGCAACAATAGTTGTCAGCTCGATGGATGCGCCCGTAGGGGTTACATCAGATTTCATACTTGACCTTGGAAGGTTCCCTGGGGCTAATTTATGAGCCCTTTGCGTCGCCGTTGCGTCACTTTTAGTGATGCAGCGGTGGCGTAAATAATGCACCATGTTGCGCCATATTTACGAAGTGACGCATCTAGGCAGATGCGTCACTTCTTAAGCTCCTGCGCTACATTATGCATGCGTCAAGTATAACAGCGAAATCTATGAGATTTTGCTGCCCCACTTCTAGGACACCAATCCGTCACAACCTTATGCCTGCCTCATGGCAGGCGTAAGGGTGACACAGGCCCTTTCACATGGGGCTTGCCCCATGTGAAAGGAACACTGCTGGAGTTGCGTCGGGCTTCCGACACAACTCTAGCAATGCGCCACTTTTTGCGCTGAGAGATATGTCAGTTATTCTGACGTATCTGTCCTTCCTTGTGACATGATGCGTCATATTGTAAATATGACGCATCATTGGTGTCGCAAGGAGGGCTCTCTGAGAAGTGGCGCATCCCTACTGTCACGCAGCGATGCGCCACTTCTCGTAAATGAGGCCCCCTGTGTTTTCTTATCATAGGAGGTGATTGGAACTGTGCTTGGCCATTCAGGACACTCCAACATGAGACACGCACAAGGTGAGAGGATATTGCATGATATCATACTGGACCACTCTTTAATCGATCTCTGGAGAATTGAACATTCAGATTATAGGGACTATACTTTCACTTCTGTGGTATATGGCTCTTGCTCAAGACTTGACTTCTTTTTACACCTAAGGGTGCTCACCAGAAGTCTCATTGATATTGCTCCCACAATCCAGTGTTTCAGACCATGATTTGATAGACATTAACCATTGCATGATTATCTTGTCTCCCTCACTTGATGAATGATAGTAGCCAAGTACAGAAAAATAGGGGACTAAGAGAAAAATAGAATCCATCTTAAAATCCTATCTTGACCTTAATAATGGTTTGGTTCCCTCTGTGGAGACACTCTGAGCTGTGGGTAAATCATTTATTTGAGGTGAACTGATGATAGATTCAGCAATTGTCTGACAGTAACTAATAACAGACAAACAATAACTCGAATGGGACATCCAACACTGATGGAGCAAGGTTTCGCATAAAAAGAGACTTGCTCGTGTGCAATCCTCTCGAATAACCTGTAACACTATAATAAATCTGTCTGTGAGTACTAACAGTGAACCACATTCAACATATTGTATCTAGGGGATGCTTTCCTATGTGCTTCACTAATAAATAATTTGAGTGTCCTAAAATGGCCACTACAAAACGGGCGCTCTTCTGCGCATGCGTCTACTACATCTACGTAGTATAACGTTTTCTGACGCTTGGGGGAAAACTTTGCAGCTGCGCAATAGCTTCTAAAATGGCCGCTTTTAAAGTAACGCGCTAATGCACATGCTATACTGACACTAACCTATGCAAGTTTTACTAAGCCATTAATGCAAAAGATTTATTGAGTAAATGGGGTTAGAGCAGAAGTAAGTGGTATACAGTGAATTCATTTAATTTTGTATTCTAAAATGTTCTTCTCTGACTTTAGTAATAGTTCGTATTTGGGCCTTGGAGGGTGACAACGTCTCTGTTTCCTTGTGGCTTCTACGCACGCGCAAACGTCTCCTTATTCTGAACAAGTGAAGTAAATTGACTGGCTTCCAAACCCTAAGCCCAGCAAGGACATGGGAAACCAACTCTTGACCCTACGAGAGGAAAAAGAAGCAACATTGTAAAATAGACTTATCGATCCACATATGAAATGTTTGTGGGAATAAAGCTTGTGGGTATTAAAATTAAGGCGCGGGGAGTTAGACAATAGACTAAAGAAAAATAGTGCACTTAGTATGGTGTGATGTCCTCAACCCACTGCTTGGCCCAATCAAAATTGGGGGTGAACATGGAATTGAAACATTTGGGGGTGGATCATACATTTGAATTGGTATAACAGAGGTAAGTTCTAGATAGACACACTTGATGCTGAGATGCTGATGCTATGCTGAGATGCTGCCTGATTTTACTGCAATCTGACTGAAGAATCCAACACTAGGGAAATTTGTGGAACAACCGAAGAGGCACATCTAGAAAGGGTCCGGACGAGCCCGAGCCAGAGAGAGTAACACCAGAGAGGGGTGTAACGCTGGTGTTACACTAGAAGAGGTCACCTTTCCCTGTCCTGAACCTGTCCTGAATCCTTGATTCTCTGATGTCGGGGTACTCACAAAATTCTAGGTAAATAAATCTGTAGGGCAAATGTGCCGTACTGGCTCTCTGTTCTTTCTCTCCTCAGGTGCTGTCATTACAAGAATTTATTCATGCAAACTGATTATAAGCTAACTGTACTATTTTTCCTGATGGAGACTTCTGGTAGATCCATGTGTTTTCTGATTTGACTCACAAAATATTAATTATTAATTCAGATAAACTTTTAAAAGTCCTTCTGAGTCTTTGGTTCTTTAAATTAAAGTTAAATGCATTGCTGTCCTTCCTCCCTATTCTAATCTACAACTAGATCTTTCTCAAGTGCAGTTACTCAGGAGTCAGGAATGGTAAGAATACTGGTAGAGGGGTTTCCTAGGGTATAATAAAATTGATGACCAGTGGATATTTGCCAGCTCATTTGCGTGTATGAATGTATATGGGCCCAAATGAGTGTTGTGTGTATGACTGTGTAGAGCTGGTAAACTCTGCTGCATCAACACTGAACCATGACATATAATATAAGACTCTTGCCAGAATCCTTAATGGAACTAGTCCATTCAAAACTCAAATTAAATAGATTGTGCGCTGCACAAGCAGAGGCACTCTTTAGAATCAGACAACAGCACTATGATAAAGGCGAGTACAGACAACTCAACACAACACAGATGAGGCAACAAAAAGCCACAAGAATGATTCTGGCAATCAATACTGATGGAGCAACTGCTTATTAATTCATTGAACATCACAAAATAAGTAGCATTCTTCTACCACCAACTATATACATCCAATTCCCAAAACTCTAAACCAGCTAAAGAGGGTTCTTTGCAACCCCCTTGCTTTGCCTTGACTTGATGATGAACATAGACAATGAATGGGCAAGGACACCATGCAGGGTGAAATCTAGGCATTAGATAATATGGCCACTAGTTAAGCACCAGGGGAAAATGGGCTACAAGTCCAACACAGACTTGGTAACCCCACTGCTCTGTAGGCTTTTTAAAGAAATAGATGATAAAGGACCCCTACAAGACAAATTCAATAGAGAGCTAAGAGCCCTCATACACAGACATTGGAGTCCAATTAAGGTGTGGCAACTATGGACCGATACTATTACTGAACTGTGACATGGCGATATATGCATTGATACTTGACAATAGACAAAACCCTACCACTAGTAATCCAGCCGGACCAAGTTAGTTTTGAACCTGTCGGCCTATGACTTCTTAACACTGTCACTTTTCCTTTGCCAAACTAGACTAGAGAAAACTGTCCAATTGGTGATCTCCCTTGATGCTGAAAAAGAATTTGACAGAGAGGAGTGGCCATATCAAATTGCCACAAAGGAGCTTGGTCTAAATGATAATTTCTTTAAGAAAGTACAATGGATTTACATTAAACCCACAGCAGTGATAATCTTTGGTGGCAACATCTATAAGATAATAGTCATTTGGGGAGGGGGCATGTGCCAAGGCTGCCCTCTTTCAGATTTACTATTCCTATTGGCCTCAGAGTCATTGGCAGTTGCCATTCGAGCATAGAGTCATATACAGTAGTGGTAGGAGAATACAAGGGAATGTATTACATGGGTGATATAGTAGTGACTCTCTCCAACACTTATTCGTTGATACCAGCTCTGATGAAATTGTATAGACTCTTTGGCACTATTTTCACGTTACAAAGTAAATTAGTCTAAATGTGAATCACTCCCATGAATAATTGCATGACTAGCAGGGTGGTAAAGAATAAACTATTTCAATTGAAACAAATCAATTTAAAACACCAGCACATTTATGTTAGTACAGACCTCTCGCAAATAGCAATTGATAATATAGGATTCCTCTTAGCTCGGTGAGGATGGATATTAACACCTTTGTGGTTGAGTGCATATCATTAAGGTAAATATTGAACCCTGGCTTAAATATATATTTGGGATGTCACACTTGAAAATATCAAAAACACATATTCTCACTGTACACAACACTATAAAATGATGTGTTTGGAACAAGCAAAGCCCATGTCTTGCAGGGCCAATGTTATATGCGGTGTGAGAAATTGGTTTGTTGGTTGACTGGGGTGTGAGCCCTGGTCAAGCTGCAACCATAATCCATATCAGGGCAAGGGACAAGCCAACATCAAATTAACCTGTGCTCATCCCCCGGAGAGCTTGGCATAGAGAAGTCAGGTCTAACTGAGAGGCAATGTATATACTATTTGTGCAATAGTTCAAACAGTTGCAGTACAGCCCGAGACCTGCTGCAGGATTGTGGCTGTATGTTCCATGTTGCACAGAATTGCCACCAGAAGAGGCATACACATTGAGATGTCCGACAGTGACTCTGATGGGTACGACCAACCACCCGCACAACACAGACAGGCACATGTGGCAAACACAGCAGAAGGGCAGAGGAGACATGCACACACCACACAACATCATTTCTGAGGCGCTGCACACATAACATCTGTGACTCTACGCAACCATACACATTTGGAGCCTGCACATCATGTGCCGCAATACATGCCCTGAACCTGTGCCATTGTCCTGGTTGGACCTGTTCTTGTGGTGGAATTGATGATGCAACACGTTGCTGGCTGGAGCCTGTAGTGGGTGCTGGAGTCAGCTCGGCTTCCATTGGCTGCAGTGACGGTACATGTGCCCTGCTTTTTGGTGGTGGGGGTGGTGTGCATGCTGGGGCCACTGGAGTCTCTACATCAGTCTCGGCATGTGTCTCTGAGATGTGGAGGTGGTCACTATCCTCGGAGTCTGCCTCAGCTGCATCTGTGATGTGAAACAGTGCAATGTTAATTTTGTTTAATCCTACTTTTGTTTTGCATTTGGCATACTTTGCTCAGATTAAATCACTGATTGGAACACACTGGCTGACATGCAGTGTTGGTATGCTTTATTAACCATTGTTGCTTTTGAATGGCCACTTGGCTGACATGACTACAACTCCCATGATGCATTTTGTGTATGAGGGGAAACATGGCCTGGAGTTTTACCTGTACACTGTGATTTGCTTGGGGGTATGTGCACGATTATACATTACGCTAAGGATTAACGCTTGTGTGTATCTTACCTTGTGGGGTACTTGCTGCGCTGGATGTGTCCAACTGGGTGACTCCAACGACTGCCTCAGGCTTGATTATCGCCTCAACAAGGGCCTTCAGTGCTGTGTTGGTGGGTGCATTCAATGGTCCCACTCCTGTGCCACCTGCTTCCTTAAGCCTTTTGGCTATTCGCTCTTTGGCAAGTTTCCTCAGGTTGTACCACCTTTTCTTCAAGTCATCAATGCTGCGGTTTGTGACTCCCACAGCATTCACTTTTTCCTGGATGCGCAGCCATATTTTACGCTTTACTGCCTCTGGCACCTTCGGGGACAATTTGCCAAATAATTTATCATGGCTACTGCTGACCCCCTCAATCAGATATTCCAGTTCCCTCTCTGAGAACTTCATCTTCCTCTTCCTGGGCTTGGCACTCCCCCCTGATGTCGTTTTGTCCATCTGTGTCTGACAAAGTTGCTGGATACCGATTATGAAGTGTTTCAGGTCAGCTTCAGTACTCTGCCTCCTCCTCTGAGCTCCTCAGGGCACTGAATGAAGCATGGACTGGATGACTTCCTGGTTGTGATGTCATCAGCCTGCTTCCAATGCGACACGCTATTTGCGAATTCTGCTAATAGCGATTTTGCAATTACCGAATTTACTAATAGCGAGGTCACATTTTGCGATTTTATTGTTTAGCAAGTCGCATTTGTGTCCTCTGTGTCGTTTTTGAGAATATTACTGTTTCGCAAATTTTTTCCGATTCCCTTCTTGCATTCCGGATAGCGATTTTTTAATTGCAAATCCTTATTTTTCGCAATTAAGGAATCACTATTTCTAGTTTTGATGCATGTGCCTGATAGTTGGTTAAGAGATTATATTGTTTATAATAAATAAGAGTTGAGGAACCCAATGTATTGTTAGCATTTGTAGGTATGTTATATTGTAATAGTCGGATTTGTATGTTATATTGTAATGGTTGGATTAGTAGGTTATATTCTAATTGAAGTATTCATATGTTATATTGCAGCAGCTGATCTCTCCCCATAAAAAAGGATGCCTGTCACAACGCGCAGCAGACGCGCTTGAGGTGAGACAGTCACTTCACTGCTACTCTAACCAGGAGCGCCTGGTAAAGGGCTCCTGCATCGTAGCACATAATGCCTTTTAAAAAATTCACTCGCTTAAAAAAAAACTGATCATTTTACTATCACTTTAACTTGCTCACAACTGTTTAACTGCTCAGCACTCACTTGTTCATCCTGCGCATTTCTCCGGTCCACTGCTGATTCTTCAGTTTGTGTGGAAGGAATTTCGTCGCTCACACAGGAAGTGATTTACAACTTCCGGTTAGACTCACGCAGGTCAGCAAAGCAGCAGCTGATCTCTCCCCATAAAAATAGAATGCCTGTCACAACACGCAGCGGATGGTGCGTCGAAGGCGCGCCAATGGCAAGCTCGTCTGCGCCCGTCCGCACCTGGACCGGGCCCAGGGCCATGTCCCCTGGTTCTCTCAAGCCAGCCTTGCACAGCAAGGTGTTATCTTACACCAGTAAGCAACTAAAAGACATACCAAGCGCCATTATCGACAAACAGATTTGCCCCCGTCTCAACTTGGAAACTCTAGCCACCCATTCCACCGCGTGCTGCCCAAAGTGCCCATTCACACTAGATGCTTTTGACAGGTCACTGCCCACCTGCATTCACCCGGTGCGCACAAACCACACAAAAAAACACTTATAAATGCACGTTCCCTCCCCAAACACAAATACAAAATTCTGAATCTCTTAGATGACTATAAACTAGACCTTTTATCCATAACAGAAACTTGAGGCGATCCCTCATCTGGCCCAGACTTCTGCACCGTAACCCCTGACGGCTTCGGCGCCTGCAGATTCAACAGAACTATAACAAAAGGAGGAGGACTGGCGCTTATTTGCCGTGACAAATATTCAGTCAGGCCAGATTTAATTCCCTCTAAGACCTGTGAAGCCTTTATCTTCACCGTAACAATCACCCACTCCCACTCCTTCAGGGGCATCCTTCTGTATCGCCCACCTGGATCACGTGCTGAATTCCTTTCAGCCATGAGCTAGCTATTAGAACCATTAGCAGGAGAATCTAACTTCACCATCCTGGGAGACTTCAATTTTCATCTTGAAGCCCACGATGACCAGGACACCTCGGCCCTTATAGCAGAACTCGAGGCTGTAGGCCTCTCCCAACTAGTAACAAGCCCCAAGCACTCGGCTGGCCATACGCTGAATGGGCTGTTCTCGAATAACCAGCATATCTCCTTAGAGAACATACTCCCTCTACCCTGGACCGACCACTGTGCTGTCCTCTTTGACATCCAAGCAGAGAATAACACCCTCTGTCATGCCAGTTCTCATCCCCCCAAACAGTTCAAGGCATGGGGTAGCATTGCCCCTCACGTCCATAAATCGCACTTGCTAACCACCCAACAAGACTTGCCACTCGACCCCGAGCTGACAGCCATTAACTACACACAATGGCTCCACATTGCACTCAATTCCTTAGTCCCACTCAAAAACACTTTCAAAAACAGAATAACACCATCCGCCTCCTGGTTTTCCGAGACTCTAAGACTGGAGAAACAAAAGCGCAGGAACCTAGAAAGACGCTGGTGTCGAGACAACGACCTAGCAGAAAAAACCCGCTACAAGGTGGCTTTGACTAAATATAAGCTTCTATTAATTACAGAGTAAAGTAATTACTACCTCAAGCAAATTGAAACAGCACAAGACTCTGTTAAGCAGCTGTTCCATGTTGTGACCAAGCTATCAGGACCAGAGACCAAGTCTCCCATAATTCCCACCCAAACTCTCTTCAACTCTCTGGCCAGTTTTTTCCTAGAAAAAGTCAGCCACATCTATGCCAATTTCTCAGCCCACTGCAAGACCAACAATCTGACCGACGCCCCCAGCAACAATTAAATCTTTCCCAACCCCATTGAAATCAGTCCCATCGATGTCAATCCTGCCCCTATTCTCTCAGAATTTAGCCAGGTCGCCTCAGATCAGATCATCGATCTTATTTCTGCTATCAAACCTGGATCCCCCAATGATTCCTGCCCTCCCACCACTTTAAAACTGATCCACGATGTCAAAGGCCCCATCCTCGCAAACATCTGCAATTCGATGTTCAGGACAGACATTTACCCCTCCACTTGGAAAAAGGCCGTCATCAAGCCAATACTAAAGAAAAACAACCTTGACCCCACACAAACAAAAAATTATAGGCCAATTGCATGTCTCCCATTCACCACAAAAAAATGTGAAAAGATAATGAATACGCAGCTGGCCCATTTCATCGATGAAAACAACTTTCTAGATGACACCCAATTTGGCTTTGGGAAGGGCCACGGAAATGAAATAGCCCTCATCAAGGCTTCCGATGAAATTAGGAGGATACTTGATCGTGGGGGTGCCGCGGTCCTGGTGTGGCTGGATCTTTCAACAGCATTCGACACGGTCGACCACGCAACCCTGGTCGACCGTGTCTCTGCCATTGGCATCAGAGATAGAGCCAAAGCCCTCCTGGCCTCCTTCCTATCTAACCGCACGCGACTAGTCACTCTTAGCGACTTCAATTCCCCGTCTTTTGCACTCCCATTTGGTGTGCCACAGGGATCATCGGTGAGTTCGCCCTTGTTTAATATATACATGTCGGACTTGGCGAATGTCACCAAATCCTACGACATGCGACTAACGTCGTACGCTGATGACACACAACTGGTGCTAGCGGTTAACAATGACGGAGGGGTAGTTGCAGCAAACTTTCAAGGGGGAATGCTAGCCATTAGCACATGGATGGCAAACAACTGCCTCAAATTGAATTCAGACAAGACGGAGGTGATGATCTTTGGTAATCTCTCCCCTAGCTGGTCCCCCACTTGGTGGACAGCTAAATTAGGATCACCTCTGTCCCCCGTCACAAAGGTCAGAAACCTGGGTGTGATATTTGATGACAAGTTGTCATTCATACACCATACCAACGCAGTTGTCTCTTCATCCTTCCATGTTATCAGGATGATAAAAAACCTCTACCTTTTCTTCCACCTAGCGCTGGCAGGACCCTTATCAGTACATTGGTCATTTCAAAAGTAGACTATTGCAATGGACTGCTTATCAATGCCCAGGAAAGAGTCCTAAATACATTTCAACTGGTGCAAAATGCAGCGGCCAGGATTCTGTTAGGCACCCCCAAGTTTAAACCAATATCCAAGGTGGTGCGACAGTCTCACTGGTTACCCATCAGGAGTAGAACCAAGTTTAAGGCTTTATGCATTGCATACAAGGCAATCCACAACACAGGACCTGAGTTTCTAAAGAAAAATCTCTGCTTCTACATGCCCAGTGGACCCTTGCGCTCATCAGCAGCGAACCTGCTGACTATCTCCAGAACCAAGAAACCTTCTTGGGGCGACAGAAGTTTCACTGTCGCTGCTACCAGACTATGGAAAACACTCCCCCTTCACATTAAGATCAGTCCCACCTTGCTGACTTTTAGAAAACAACTGAAGACCTGGCTTTTCAACCTATAAGTCACCCGCTCCCAGATTATGAGGCCAGCAGAATAGCCCTTGGAGTCACTCTGGGGCCCAGGGATCAAGATGAAGTTTCATGTCCAGTGCGCCTTCTAAAGGCAAGAGGGAGGCAGGCAACTGGTCAGCACAGCAGGGCAGCAGTTCCTTCATGGTAGCAGTTCCTTTATAGCAGCATTCCAGCAGAGTGGCAGTCCCTGTAGCGGCACAGCAGTCTTTCATCCTGGCAGAGTATCCCAGGTCTGGAAGTGTACTGAAGATTTGATGTCTGAGGTCCAATTTTAATACACAGTTGAGTGTTTGAAGTGGGGAGGACCTTCTAGAGTCTTGCTTTTGAAATGCACAGGTGTGCTACCTTCCTGGCTCTTGCTCCAGACTAACTCCAGGGGGTAATCAGCCCTTTGTCTGGAGACAGGGCACAACCTATTAAAATTTAAGTGGGGCTACGCCCAGCTCCTCCCACCCATCCTGCCAGTGATAGCCCATCCAGTCACACCTAAGATCCTCATTGTGTGTGGCTATCTAGGAATACAGAAAGCCTACAGTCAACTCCACCCAGTCATGTGACCAGAGACAGGGTACAGGCACTGTTGGAAAGTGGGTTATAAGTAGTGGTGAATATGCGTTGACCACTGGCAATAAGGCCACTAACACAGTCTAGGGCTCAATATAGGTCTGAGAAAATTATTCCCATTTTCCACCCTAGGTAGCTTTGCTGCACGCAGGCAGACTTACCTTACGAGACAGGTACATAAAGCATATAAAAATACCAATTCAACAAATAATTAAGGCATAACTAACAGCAAAAATCCGACAAAATGTATAAAAATAGGAAAAATAATTATCTTTACAAAGACACCAAAACAACAGGAGCCGAACTTCTTCCTTAAGTTTCACTTGAGGGTCTAAATGGTCCAGAACACAGCCCAAGTGTCTGGAAGCTCCAAGATGTTCCTGGAAAGTTTGGGACCACAATTCCCACAATGCACCTAATCAAACCCCTGTTTCTAAGTGTCTTGAAGCTCCAAGGTGGTCCGGGAAAGTTTGGGACCACAATTCCCACATTGCACATAGCCAAAACCCTTAAAGGTCCACTGGATGCACTCTTGATGGAGTTGATGCAGGTGAGATCTATTGATCTGTAGCTTACAGGGAGTCCACTCTGTATTCCTCTTGGAACAAAGTGCATTCAAAAGGCTGTAGTTCCAAATATTGCAGCAGGTGCAGTCAGTTAGAAAGCAGGGCCTGATAGTGCAAATGACGTTCTCAGCTTGGCAATCCTTCCTTCTTAGTTTCAAACAGATCTGAGAGGCTCTGCATCTCTTTCATATTTATTCAGTGTTCTCTTTGATCAAGCAGAAGAGCACACCTGTACAATGAGGTGCAGAGTAACACCCCAGAGCATGACCACTTCTTCCAAAGTGGGGCATAATCTTCTCCCAAAAAGCACTATACCCCCAAAATTCAGTATGGCTGAAATTTCAGCTGAGGAGCAAGAACTAGTTCAACTAACCTCCAGTATGGCTCATTTCCATAGCTCTCATCTCCCTATCATCTGCAAATTCTGGCTGGGTCAGAGGGGCTGGTGGGTAGATGGACCTGGAATTCCCTTCCTGTCCTATTTCCCCTTTGAAGCTTAATTCTTTACACCCCCCCTGCTCTGGCTTTCCTGTGTAGCAGAGCTCTCTTCTCCAGATAGCCACTCCCTGGGTAAGCCACGTATCACTTCATCAAAGCAGCCTGGCTAATCCTCTTAACTTAATTAGGGAAGAGGGCATGAAGGATGAATGTCTTACAACGTCTTCTCTGTACAATGTAGGATCAATTCAGCAATGACATATTGCTAGGTTTATCAATACCATTCTCCTAAGTCGTTGCATGTTATTTTATTTAATTCCTACCCATAGCTATGCGTTCATAAACTATTGCAATGTTCTCCCATGGGTCTGGGTATCGACAATGGGGAAAATGAAATGTGCAATTTCTCCATCACCAGAGCATATAATTATTTTTGTATCAAGGCCCTGCTTATAGCTACTTGATCCCCTCCCATCCCTGGGGTAACTAGGGTGACTTTAGGGGTCCTGAATATGCCGACTAGTGTAGATACTCACTCCACAGTGCTCCTAGCACCAAAGTCGATTTTGGGAGGCGCTTTACTACAATGGGGGAAAGTGAAATGTGCAATTTCTCAATCCCCAGGGCACATAAAACATCCTTATAATGACATCATCCCCCCCGGACACCTAGGGGAGGCCCTTCGGGTACCTAAAATGCCAAAGTATTGTAGTGTAGCACTTTTTAAGGTCCCCTACCACCAAAGTCTAGTTTTGATACAATTTACATTTAAAAGCAGTGATGCAACACAAACACAGTACTGTTTTTTAAAATGACCTCAGGCTCTCAGTAGTGCACACATGCAAGTGCAACAAAGGCTGCTGGCCTCTGAACTGACCAATTATGTACTAGGACTTAAAGGTCATTTTTATCCCCCTGCTTTATTATCTACTAGGGACTTATAGGGTAAGTCATGGAATTATAGGTGTACCCTACCCATAGTGTACCCTAATGCATATGTGTGTTTTCACTGTGTTTTCAACATAGGACTGGCACTGGGCCTAGTTAGACAGAGCCCAGGGACAATTAGAGTTAGTCACCACCAGTCTGAAGAAATGGGGGTGCACAGGGCACACAGGATGACTTTGCAGCAGACACTAAATGATTAAGGCATGAAAATGCCAACTTTCTAAAAGTGGCATTTTCAAAACTGTAAGTTAAATTCCAACTTCACCATAAGTTTGGATTTTAAATGCCACATTCATTGACACCAAACATGAACTGCTTACCTGTTCCCATTTGCAAATTACACAAACAAAATGTGATAAAGCAACTCGAATGTTATCCTATGGGAGTGGTGGGCCTTGCAGTCAGGGCATTTAATACTTAAAAGTAAATGCCCTATTTTAAAATACATTTCACCTGGCTGGGATCCTTCCAGAATAAAGTAGATTCCCTCCCATGTTTTATCTTGCACATCCACCATTACATCTACACGTACTAGACCCCTCACACCCACGGCACCTAAACGGCAAGGAACAAAAGATCTCCAGTAAAGAGCCCCTTTATGGGTGCCCGTTGGGTATTGCAGCGCTGACCCAATGAGGAGCAGGCCCATATGATGAAGCATGACACCTAGCTTGCTGGCTGTGTGAGGGCCCTAGTTCTGAAAGGAGGAATTCCCTCCTCCTTAGAGGACAACCTATCAACGTGATATCACCTAAACTCTCTCACTGTGTTCTGTGACCCACTGAGGAACTTCGTACTCATTTCTTGTAGTATGTCAGGGAACGTACGTTGGAACTTTCCAAAAGTCCACTGTCCCTAATCGTTTTTTTTTTTTTTTTTTTTTTTAATTTTTATTTTTATTGAAGTACTTTAGTGACAATAAAGACTGCTGGTCAAACATACACAGGATCAAACACCATAAAAGACAGCTTCAACATAAAGGATTCTCAAATAATAAAGTTAAGCATCATCCACTAAATAACCATCAGTCCGAATCAAAAAAAGAACCCCAAATTTTATCAAATTTTCTCCCTCCTCCCACCCGCAGAGCATAAATTTGTTCACTCTTTCTTACTCTCCTCATTTTCTGCATCCACTCTAATTTACTTGGAATCTGTTTTGACCGCCAGTTTTGCAGTAGTAAAGATCTTGCAACTGCCGTTGCTATATACAGTAGTTTAGTCAATTGGGCGGATATTTTAAGATCTGAATCAAAACCATATAGTATCAGTTTTTCATTAAAAGGGAGCGTAATTTTAAAATAAATCTGGCAGAACACAAAAATATCGTCCCAAAATTCCCTTATATTGGTACAATGAGCCATTACATGAGACCAGTTGGCGGATATGTGTTGTGTACATCTAAAACAGTTTGAAGGATAGTTTGAATACATTTTGGAAATAGCAGCAGGAGTACGATATAATAACCATTTCCCCAAAAATAACATTCTACGCCAATTAGCTCCCCGAAGTATATTAAAGTTAAAATGGTTAATAGTCTTCCAAGTATTCATAGATAGTACATGGTTTTTTTGTTCCTTCCATTTTTTAATTACTTTTTGACTTAAATCCGTTTCCCTACTATATGCTAAACAACGTTTCCATTCCCCTGGTCTCTTTATACACTCATTTATAAGGAGATCTTTAACCAATTGCGTTGGTTGATTAAGCTGTTCAATATCAAGTTGGCCCAAAAATTTAAAAATAGTATTATATGACAAAACCAACAAAAAATTTGTCTGAACAAGACTTGCCATCTCTCTAGGAGTTATCCAGCCTCCATTTTTTAAAAAATCAGTTACTTTACTAAATCCTACTCTGGCCCAATTGTCCGCTATATCAGATCCACCTTTAATACCCATCAGTGGAAAAATACTGGACAGTGGAGTTGTTACATTAAATAGTGGGAGTGAATATCTATTAAACATAACAGTACGTTTTTTAAGAAACCATAAAAGAATCTTATAGCGAACTAATTTGGGAGATTTAAAAATCTGCGGGGGAGGGGGTAGCTCATTTTCAAAACAAATTAAGTCGAAGAAACAATTAATAAACAAGTTTTGACCTTGAGTTTGATTCCTAAATCTCGACAAATACTGTATAAAATAAGCATTATAATAATCTCTAATATTTGGCAGAGAAAGTCCTCCTTGATCCAAATCCGCATAGAGAGTATTAATTGCTATACGAGGAGACTTCTTTGCCCATACGAATGCAGAGAACATAGATTCAATCTTGGAAAAATACGTTCCTGATAAAAAACAAGGAATAGTAGAAAACAAAAAATTAAATAACGGAAGAATAGACATTTTTATCAGGGCAACCCGACCCAGGATTGATAATGGCAAGGAATTCCAACGTGTAAACATTAAGCGGATCTTTAAAAGAAGGGGATCAAAGTTAAGCATGTATAAATCCTTAACTGACTGTGAGAAATAGACCCCGAGATATCTTTTGGGTTTAGTATTAATGCAACACTTTAGATCGGGATGTATTTCTGGATCTTTATTCCCACAGATCATAATCTCTGTTTTCTTTTTGTTGATCCGGTAACCCCCTAAGGCTTCGAACTCTTCGAAGATCTGAAGCATCTTAACTTGCGAATGAAGCTCAGGTTTAATTAATAACATAATATCATCCGCATAAAGTTTGATCTTACTCATTGAAGGAATTGGGGGAGAGATATTAACACAGTTCCTTATTGCAGCCGCAAGGGGCTCAATAAAGAACGCAAACAAGACTGGGGATAAGGGACATCCCTGTCTCGTACCTCTCTTAACAAAAACAGTGCCGACCATTACGTATTTATAATAATATTTGCTTTGGCCATAGTATACAGATTTCGAATTAAATTTACAATTTTATGGGGAATACCAAAGTGCCTTAAAATAATAAAAAGTGTCTCCCAAACCACCAAATCAAAAGCTTTTTCTGCATCTAATAACAAAATCAATGCTGGGATCCCTCGTGTCTCAAAATAATCTAAGGCATCAACTAAATAATGTGTGTTTGTAAACAGTTGCCTTCCTGGAATAAAACCGTTCTGATCCGGGTGGATCAATTCTGTTGTGATTTGATTCAGGCGCATTGATATTAATTTAGTAACGATTTTATAATCTGTGTTTAGTAAGGTAATTGGTGGGTACGAATTTGGATCTTTAGCATCCTTCCCCTTCTTCAGAAAACTCACCACCGTTCCTTCTCTAAAAGAGTCCGGGATCGGGCCTCCTTCCAACATCGAATTTAATAATAACAAAAAAATATTTGAAAAAGTGCAAAAAAACATTTTAAAAAATTCCGCTGACAATCCGTCTGGGCCAGAAGCCTTCCCATTTGGTAGATTTTTAACCACCAATTCTACCTCTTCCAATGAGAAAGGACATAACAATGCTTCCTGATCAGTTTGAGAAAGGCAGGGCAATGCACAATTTTCTAAAAAATCCGATAAATTTATTTGATCAATATTATGTTGCTGACTATAGATTTTATTATAGTGAGCGAGCATTATCTTCCCTACCCCAATCGAGTCTAATGTATCTATTTGAGTCGCTGGGCATCTTAATCCTCTAATCAAATTAGCCGCTACTTGTTCTCTCACCTGCCAAGCTAGAAACTTCCCAGTAAAATTACTATCTTCGTATATTTTTTGAGAATGTCTGCGAAAAATCTCCTCGCTTTGAGCATAATAATGTGCACTTAATGCCCTTTTGGCTTCATCTAATTGATGTGAGATCGTATTGGATGAGTTCGCCTGTCTTAATTCGTTTAAAGCTTGTATTCTTTGTTCCAACGCCTCTTTTTTACTTTTAATTGCTTTAAATACTGCTGCATCTTTACTTATAATTATACCGCGAATAAAGGCTTTCATAGCATCCCAGATAATATTAATCGGGGCCGAATTGGCATTACGAGATACAAAATCATTGATCTCTGTTTTCAAAGACGTTACCCACATTTCATCATTCAAGTATGTTTTGTTGAATACCCAACGCTTAGGAGTCTTTAAGTTTGGATCCAAAGCAAAGTTAATAACCAACATTGCATGATCTGAGAACCCATTATGGATAGGCCTTTGATTCAACATATTAAGCTGTCTAGAGGCTAGAAAAAAGTCAATCCGCGAAAAAGACTTAAACCTGCCTGACCAGCATGTGTATTCTTTTTTTAACGGGTATTGAGTGCGCCATGGATCACAAAGGTCTAAAGTTTTTTTATAATTAAGAATAACTTTCAATGATTTAGGTTTAACTTGTTTCCTAGATTGCGTGGTCTTATCCAGCCTTAAGTTCATAATTAGATTAAAATCTCCTTCAATAATGATATCTCCTACCACCATCAGTAAAGATTGAAATAGATCCTCATAAACTGAGGAGCAATCGTCTACCGGAGCATATAAACTGACGAATGTAATAGGTCTCAATCTGTTTTTTATTCTACAGGAGGCCCAGCACCAACGTCCTGAGCCATCCTCATTTGTTTGTATGATCTCAGGATAAATATTCTTATTCAGAAATATGGCAACCCCTCGCTGAGCCTCTGAAAATGAGGAGAAACCACGATATGAGGCCCATTTTTTAAACATAAAGAATTGATCCAATTTTACATTTGGGATATGAGTCTCCTGCAGCAATATTACCGAAGGATTTTCCGACTTAATCCATAGCTCTATGGCCCGTAGTTTCTTTTTGTTATTTAAGCCGTTCACATTGAAAGAAATAATTTTCAAACAGTCGCTACTCAGTATTTAGATAGATTACATATTTTCTGGAGGAATCTCTCATTTTATCTTTTGTAAACAAAGAATCACCTATCAGGCATAGAATAGTTAATAATAAACATAGCACTAAAGACTTCATTATTTTTACTTTACCCATTCTGCTCACATCCCGAGCACCCCCAACAACACCCCCACCACCCCCCCAAATCCCACCCCCCAATGGCCCCCCCCACCCCCACCACTGGCCAGGATTCCCCAGCCCACGCAGACCAATGGTTCCAACCCCCTGCCAATCGGGTGACATCTTGCACCCCCTGGACCCCCTGGATTCCGCACTCCATCCTGTGCAACTGATCCTCCCCTCACCCTACTCAAAAAAACCAACAGGAAGAAAACAAGACAGGGTTTCACCATCTAAGCACAACCATCACAACTACTCAAAAGCCAACAGGAAGAAAACAAGAGAGTTTCCCCATCTGAGCACAACCGTCACAACTATCAGTCTATATTTAGGGAAAAAAAAAAAAAAAGACCCCACAGAAGCAGAGTCCATAAAGTCCATAGATTTCCCAAATTTTTCCCAAATTTAGCCTCATGAAGAGCTGGAGATGTCCCGGAGTAATTCCTGAGCTGCTGCGATATCAGACAACATAAAAAATTTGCCTTTCACTAAAACTTGGATTGCTGCGCTATCGTGGCTTGAGCTCCTTTAGCTTTGAATAACTGTAGCATCTGGACAAACTCTTTTCTTCTGCGAGCAGCAGACGCAGACATGTCTGAAAAAATGCGACACTTCACGGTTTCATTGACAGAAAATTGTCTTTTCTGAATTGCCGTTGAAAGAATAGTCTCCTTAATCCGTGTATCCGAGAAATTCAATAGAATTGTTCGAGGAAGAGAAGAATTTGGGAAAGGCTGAGCGGGAACGCGATGTGCTCGTGTAATAGTCAGGTCGCCCTCATGATTGGGGATGACTTTAGATTTCAAAAAAGAGGTGACCCACTGCAGCGTGCTGGGCCCTTCAAGACCCTCCGGAACCCCCACTATGCGTAGGTTAGATCGACGATTATAGTTCTCTAAATCGTCCAATTTAGATTCAAGAGCACGTGAAGTGAGGGAGAGCTGATTTGTGTCCTGTTTGACCTTGATCATTTGATCCTCCAAACTAGAAATGCGGGTTTCGGCTTCTTGCAATCGAGCGGGAAATGCGGAAAAGAGATCCTCCATTTTATCCAGACGTTGATGGATTAAAGCAAGCTCAGATCTCTGAAACCTCTTCAGCTCTCTAACCTCGTCGAGGATTAAATTTAACATGTCCTTGACTGTCATCTTAATCTCCCCCACGGTCTCAGTATCTAAATCAAGCAAAGGACTGAGATGGTCCCCATTAGAGACATTAGAGACAAATTTAGCGGGGGGAATTAGAGACTTATCAATAGATGGGGTCCCAGTAGCCATCCCTCCCGGAGTCGAAGCACCCGCCGTAGTTGTTGGGGAATGTGCGGAGGGATTGTCTCTAGACGAAGGCGTAGAAGGCATAGATAACATAAGGGGTGCCCCTAAGTTAGATTTAGGCAAAGAATTAGGAGGGTGAATAATTGAAGGAGAAAGAGCAGGAGAAACTTGGGCAGACGCGACATTTTTCTTTTCAAAGAGAGGAAATGATTTAGTTCCTTTAAGCCCCTCCACTGGGCTCGCCTGCGTAGATGACCCATCCTTGAAGAACGAGGACCCTGCGATTTCTGTGCAGTGAGAAGCTTTCAAAGCTGGAGATGGAGATGGAGATAGGGATGGAGATAGAGTCTCACAGATAGATTCCTCGATAGATTCCTCGAGCTCTTCCGAACTTCCCGCACTATGACTTCTCTCCTTTGCCTTGCCATCGCCGAGGCACCCCTTATTTAATAATTTGGCGGCATTCCGCGCCTCTTTAGCCTGAATGCGAGAAGCCTTCGCCTTGCGTGTATTCAACAGCTTCCCCATCCCAAGAGCAGATAGGGCAAATATAGGCCTTAATCGTTGTCGCCAAATATTGCTGCGATAAGCAAGTACTGAGATGAGAAAGTTCGAAAAGGAATTTAATGTCGTTGCCGGAGCGCTCCTGCTGCTCCTGCTGCGCCCCTGCTGCTTGCAGCTCAGCTACCTCTCACCGTGACTGCCGCATCCATAGACCCATAGACCCTCGGGCGTAACGTCAATGCTAGACACAGGCACCGGCACTGGGCTGAAATAATGCTGAGGACGCTGCCCTGCGATGCGATGCTGAGAAAAACGCCCAGGGTACAGCGATGTGTCAGAAGCGGCACCTCACAAAGTTAAATGAACCGAGCTGCTTTCCGCCCAGAACGATGAAAATGAGCTTCCCGTCAGGCTAGAAACAGTGTGCTGCTCCCGCCGTCGTATCTCAGACACGCCAACCGCTCACGCCATCAACCGCCGCCGGAGCTGCACTGCTCGAAGAGAAAGGGAGGAGCCAGGAGCCAGGAGCCGGGAATCCTTAGGTGCGCGTGGAGGCGTGGATCTCCATCGCGCCGTCCCAACCACGTACGTTGGAACTTTCCAAAAGTCCACTGTCCCTAATCGTTGATTGAATTTTAGAAACTGCACACAGATGCTGCAATAGCTGGCCTGAGACATGTTTAATGGGTTACTTAAGTGAGTGGCACCATCAGTGCTGCAGACTCACTAGTGGCATTTAATTTACAGGCTCTAGCCACACATAGTGCCACTTTACTAGGGACTTACAAGTAAATTAAATATGCTAATTGGGGATAAGCCAATCTTACCCTGTTTTAAGCGGAGAGCGCAGGCACTTAGCACTGGCTAGCACTGATAAAGGGTGCAGAGTCCTAAAGCCAACAAAAATGAATTCAACAAAAAATTGGAGGAGGAAGGCAACAAATATGGGGATGACCCTGCAGAAAGGGCCAAGTCCAACATCTGGCTATTAGAAAAAGCAGGCTAAAGCTAAAACATATGGCATTAGATTGACTAGTGCAGCAGCTGCCCTTAGTGGTCCTTTTCCTCCTAACCCATAAGGAAACTCCTGCATGGGTTAAAATAGAAAGGCACCTAACACAGGCCAAATGTGGATTGGGATCAAATTATTTTATTTTGGCCATCATGATTACAAGAAGGAGGAGAATCCCATACTTGGTGTTTCACTGTATGCGCAACAAATTGTTTATGACATAATTAATGTCATCAATAGTGACATCTCTGACATCATATATGACATCACTGATGATGTCATCCAATCACTGCTGTAAAATTTACTGTACAAACCAGTAAAGCCTTTCAAATATGCAAATGACTGCTACATGTAAAAGCATACCTTATTTGAAGTTATGTGCTTGAAGAAATTAATTATGCTGTAACCCACTCCTTATACACACAAACACCACTACATAGAAAACCCCTAATGTTCCTACCCTTTACCCAGTGAACAGCTCTTTGCAAAGAGTTCATTCTCTCTACATAGGGAAGCATCATTAGATCCCTAGAACATGCAGCCTTTACCCCACGCACAACTATGCATGAAGGCCAATCACTCTACACACAGAAGCCCCATTAGGAGGCTACACCCCCACTATGCATAGCCATCAACCTGTGCACAACTCTTTATGGAGATGTCACTACCCTTCACACAAATGACCTATTAGGTGGTGAAGCCTCTACTCAACAATCTTCATTCTGTGCACAGCTCTTTACAGACAGGTCACTCCTTCCGGACACCCAAGCTCCATTAGATGGCCAAGCCACCACTAAGCATAGCCCACACCCTGTGCAGAAGTCCTAACAGAGAGTACACTCTTCACGCAACCAATCCCGTTAGGTGGCCAAGCTCCTAGTACACACAGCTTTCACTCTGTGCAGATCTCTTAACAGGAAGTACACACTTTCAGGCACTCACGACTCTTCAGGAGATCAAGCATGTTGCAAAAATTACACTTATTAGCAATTCAAAAGATATAGAAAATTTGCTGTAGATGAAGCTTACCATATACATATAAGTGTCATAGGTTCATAGCAAACTCACACTCATTGGGTGATGTCATCAGTGATGTAATCAATGATGTCATTTGAGAGATCATCAGTGATGGCATCAATAATGTCCATGAGCATGTCATGAGTGATGTAATATGTGGGGCCAGAAGCAGCACGTGGTGGGCGTGCAATTTATAGTCAGCTAGCTGAACTATAACTGGTGAATTTCAGTGTTTTTCTTTTTAATAAGCATTAGTTTTTTACTCATTTCCACACCAAACTATAACATTACTTTAACAGTTGCCTTATATCCTTGAGTTTCTTGTTTTTTTGATGTAAGATAAGATCCTATTAACATACCTAACTTTACTTTAACAATTGTTATTTTCAGTGGGTTTTTTTAAGTTGAGGAAGATCATATTAACATACCTAACTATGATGCCTATTTAACCTTTGTTTTTTTCATGAATTTCGAGGATTTTGGGAACATATTCAGCAACACCGCCACTGCACACAACCTTTCGCCACTCACAATGGGGTTGCGACATGTTAACCTGCTACTGGTGATCAACACACCATGGGCTGCCCTCCTTGGTCAGCTTGCTACCCCTGCTCACTTAAGGCTTGCCCTCTGTCCCCCATTTGCATGCACCTGCTCCTACCTCTTCCCCTCTGTGGTCAGCTTGCTGCCCCTGCCTTCCTTCTGACTGACCTCTGTTCTGCGTCTATGTGCCCAGGCCCCTCCTGCCTGTCATCTGTGGTCAATTTGCTGCCTCTTCCCCATCCCTGCCTGGCATTCTCTGTGTGCATGCCCCTGTCCCCGTTCCCACTTACCTTGGTGTGCACACCCCTTCTGCTCCCTCCCAGCCTCCATGGTCAATTGGACTGACCCTGTTCATGCCTGCCTGCTCTCAGTGGTCAGATTGCTACCTCTGCCCCTCTTCTGTTTACCTCCATTCACCATCTGCAATCCCCTGCCCCATTCTGTCAGCTCTCTATGCTCAGCTTACCGCTCATGCTCATGTTGGCCTGCTATGTGGTCAAATTGCTGCCACTAGTACTGCCCCCTTCCACCCTGCTTTTTGTTCTTCATTGCTTGTCCCTGCCCCCTCCATCCTGCTCTCCATAGTCCGTTGTGCTACGTCTGCAGGCCTTATCTCTGTGGTCATCTTCATGCCCCTACCCCTCTTCCTCATGCCCTTGATTGTCAAGGCTGTGCCCTGTTCCCTCGTTCCTGCCCTGCGTAGTCTATTATGCTGTAACTGCCTCTCCTCCTTGACCTCCTTGCTTAACTTGCTGCCCCTACTTACCTCCTCCTGCACTTTGTTGTCCAAGTCCATGCTCTGTCCCCTGCCTGCATAGTCTAATGTACTGATCCCTCTCAGTAGCCATCCTTGGTTAGCTTGTTGTTCCTGCCCCTGCTACCTACCCCTGCCCTCTGTTGTGGATGTGCATGCTCCTGACAGCTCCCCCTGCCCTGTGTGGTCTATTGTCCTGCCATTGCCCCTCCCACCTGCCCAACATTGTTAGCTTTCTGACCCTGTCTCTGCTCCTTCTCCCTTCCTCCCATCATCGGTGTCTATGCCCCTATCCGCTTCCTCTTGCCATACATGGTCTAATGTGCTTCCCCTACCTACTGCCCTCTACAATCTGTTGCGCTGCCATGGCAGCTCCTGCCTGACCTGTGTGATCAGGCATTGCCCCTTTCTCCTGCCCATCATGATCAGCTTTCTGCTCCTGACCTCTTTTGTCCATGTGAGGCCCCTGCTCCACCTTCATGCTCTCCATTGGCCTTTCTGCTGCCTCTGGCCTTCCTGAATATCCCGAATGGTCAGCTTAATGTCCTTGCCTCCCTCCCCTCTGCCACCCTTGTCCTTTTGCATGCCCCTGCCCCCTTCCTCCTGCTGTCATTGCTTTATTGTTCTGCCACTGACCCTCCCATCCGCAGTGTATGACCAGTTGTTGTACTGTTCCCCCTGCCTTCCCTGTGTGATCAACGTGCTGCCCCTGTCTCATTATACCTGTCCTCTGTGCTCACCAAATCCCCGAAGATCATCTGCATTTTATGAGGGCAATATCACCTTAGAATACATCTCATATCCTAAAATTAGTATAGTACCATTAACAAATGGTTTATTTTGTGACTAAAGTCTGTAATCACTCTAAATATGTCCTACTTGCTGTGACCCTAAAAACAGGCTTTCTCTACAATACATTTCAATGTGGACCATGTCCCAGAGTTCTGAATTGGCAGCCACAACATATTGCCCATGTTGGGGCCAGCCAGTCAAGAGGCGTTCTCTTTGGGATCCACCACATGCCACTTGGGCTCAGGGTGTGCTGCCTTCTTATATTCTTTTTAATTGGGACACAGGGACCATGCCCTTGAGTCATGTAATGGCTACCACAATATACTGTTCAGGTGGTGACCAACCAAACAGGACTGAATAGTCCCCTTTCATGTGGCCAATCAGGGCATATCTGGAACGTCCTGTAGAGCATGCTTTCTGGGTAAAGTTCTAGTTTTCTGTCCAATTTGTTGTAATTCTGTTCCGCTATGTTCCTGTATTTTTGTCTAAAATTTCATGAAAAATACAGATATACATGCAGTGTATGAAAATGGGGCAGTAGTTGAGGAGCGTAGGTACCGACCTCAGATTACCAAAATCTTTATCAGGGTGAAACTTTAAAGTCACTAAATTTACATGAGCTGAACCCCTTGTAGCACAAAGCAGACAGACATACCTCAGAGGACATCTGTAAAGTATTTAAGCAGCACCAAAACAGTAAGAAAGCCAGAACACAACCCATGAAAAATCCCCAAAATAGAGAATGTTTTAATTAGTAAAATGACACCAAAACAACAACACTCCAATAAGGGAATCCAGAGTTATGTATATTTAAAATCTAAATCTAAAAACATCTCCAAAAATCATTAAATGCTAACCACAGTGATCTGGTTGCACTAGACGTGCAAGTTAAGGCCAGCCATGATGGATCATTGGTTGGATACAAAAACCAGGTTCGATCCAGAGGGAAGTTTTGCCTTCTGACTGGAATGAAAGGCAAAGATCCTCAGTGGGCCAAGGAAGCAGCATGTGGTCAAAGAGGGCTTTACGTCATCAGATAGCTGGTGGAATGGATCTAGGAGAAGCCACTGACATTTAACTGGAAAGCTCAGAGTTGGTGAAGTTTATTTTGCACCCAGAGAAAGTCCATCACTGACTAGATACTTTTCTTCCTTTTGCCTGATAAATATTTCTATCTTTGAACTTAGTAACTTTTTTGGAGTCTGGATTCTTGCAGCGGCATAAGGTTGTAGGCAATAACTGAAGAGGGCTCAGCAAGGCCATATACCTTCTCTGCGAGGTCCTGCTAAATCGAATTTGCTGCTGCGGAAAAGCCCTGAGCAGGAGCAACCAGAATCTTTGGCTAACCCTCATTGGATCAACTTGGCAGGGTGGCCTTTGTCTTTCAAGCTAAAATGTTTTTATGTCCCAGATTTCAGGAACAAAAAGGCAGGATTATACTTTGATATCTGCCCAGGGTCCAGGACCTTGCACTTTGGGGGTCACTCCAGCAGAGGCCAACAGCAGGGTCCAAGGCAGGTCAAGTTGCAACTTTTCAGCTGGAAAGTTGCAGAAAAGGCCTGTTGTAGCTTGCTGTGTCCATGTAGCTAGAAAAAAGGTCAGCTTCATGACCCTTGGAGTCCACCTTTTTTCCTGGATACAAAATCCCACAAACAATAATTACTTCACCAATTTTTCTCATTCATCCAGGAAACAGAATAGGAAGTCTGAACAGAACCATTTGAACATTGTTTGCAGGATATGAATAGTTTAGAATTATCAGCAGTGCGAAAGAAAGCTGTGATGCTTAGTGCCCCTGCGGGACTTAGTGCCCACCTACTAAAAGTAAAGGACAAACAAGGAAATTAAATCTTAGGTGTGCACAAAGGAGTTAAACAATTGTTAGAAATAAGATTATCCAAGTCCGTTAACATAACAATGTACTGTCACAAGTTTTAAATGTAGCCTCAAAAACCATCAGAACCTATAGATGAATTTGTGGTCAATTTGACACAATGACTGAGGGTTTGACTATGGACCTGCATATGGTACTATGCTGCAGGAATTAAACAAAATAATGACTTCCAGTAATAGATTTTTGCTTGATGATTTTTGCAGGCAACTTCAGTAGAAACAACATTAGTATGCTAATTGGGACAAGTGGTCGTATTTCAAGATTGGGAATAAAACCCTTTCACAGATGTGGAAGAAATATGCATTCAGGGGGCTTAAAAAACTAATCACTATGCTGTGGTTAATGAGTCTCAGTTTTGTGGAAAAAACTTTTCAAACGTATGTGAAGGGCAGCATATAGGGGACGAGTCTCAGTAGAGGATAAAACAGTGGAGGACCATGATCAAAGAGAAGACACTGTATGGGGAGTGGTAGCATATATTATGATGGTGATGAGAAACGGAAGATGAAGGCGATCGTCTGGTCAGGAAAATCTGACCTAAAGTTGTTTTCAAAATAAAAGACAAGGATATAAAACTGATGGTGGATTCTGGTTTGCTATATATACTAATTCTGAACAACTTATTTATCATCACCTAGCTGAATGTGGACCTAAAACCTAGGAGCACCAATTTGAAAGGTTACCAAAGAATGAGCATTGAAATTATAGGTTACAGGTTAACAAAAAGAAAATTAATTGAGTGTAAAATAACGGCAAGGTGTCTTTTACAAAATCTGGCCAACTCATATTGGGCTGATTGCATTAATATCATCAGCGCATAATAGTTACACATATTTTTCAAGCAATGATTGTTAAAGATGTGAGCCGGGAAGAGTGTCTAACTAAATATGAGATAGTGTTTAAAGGCAGGCTAGGTGAAGCAAACAGCTATATTCACAAAACCATCCTGAAGAAAGGAGCCATACTTGTCAGACGTTTGACTAAGATGGTTCCAATGGCCATCAGGGGAAACGTTAAAGCAATTGTGGATCAGAAATTAAAGACGGCGCAATAGAATAAATCAATCAATCAATCAGGGCAATTATAGGTGCACCACTCACCTGTGAGGGTCTCATGGCGCTGGAAGGGTGGTTGGCAGTCCGTTCAGTCGAGGAGCCAGGTCTTCAGAGCCTTCCTGAAGGTGTTCAGGGAAGGGGTGCATCTAATGTTGCTGGGGAGCTCGTTCCAGGTCTTGGCCGCAATTTCAGAGAAGGATCTTCCCCCTGCTCTTGCTCTGTGGATGCGTGGAGTCTCTGCGAGGAAGAGGTTGGCAGAACAGAGGTTTCTTTTGGATACGAGGAGGGTGATTCTGTCATTGAAATATTGGGGTCCGGTGTTATGTAGGCATTTGTAGGCATGGATGAGTATCCTGAAGGTGACTCTTTTCTCTACAGGGAGCCAATGGAGCTTGCGTAAGATGTCGGCTGATGTGTTCGTGATGAGGGATACCAAGGACCAGTCTGGCAGCGTTGTATTGTATTGTCTGGAGCTTGCGGAGTAGAGACTTGTTGATGCCGGCATTGAGGGCTTTTCTGTAATCCAGCCTTCTGGTGATGTGTGCGTGGTTGACTAACTTTCGATGCCTTGGGGGCATCCTTTTGAAAGTCTTGTGGAGGATGTAAAGGGTGATGTATCAACTGGAGGCGACGGTGTTCACCTGTCGGTTCAAGGAGAGGGGGGAGTCGAGTACGATGCCGAGGTTTTTGCCGTGGTCTGTGTGGGTCGGGGGGCTGCCAAGGGTGGTGGTCCACCAGGTGTTGTTCTATGCCGATGGGGTGTGTTCCCAGGACGAGGACTTCTGTCTAATCCGAGTTGAGTTTTAGGCAGCTGTTGATCATCTGGGCTGCGACGTCCTGCATTCCTTCCTGGAAGTTGAGTCTGGTGGTGGTGGGGTCTTTGGTGAGGGAGAGGATGAGTTGGGTGTTATCGGCGTAGGAGACTATGCTGTCGGATGATGGCAGCGAGGGAAGCCATGTAGATGTTGAAGAGGGTTGGGCTGAGTGATGATCCCTGTGGGACTCTGCAGCTGATTTCCATGGGTTCAGAGAGGAAAGGTGGCAATCTGATCCTTTGGCTACTGCAGGTGAGGAACGATTGGATCCAGTTGAGGGCGGTGCCTCGCATGCTGGCGTTGTGTAGTCTAGCTGCGAGTGTGTGGTGGGAGACGGTGTTGAAAGCTGCCGACAGGTCGAGTAGGATCAGGGCTGCAGTGTGGCCTTGGTAGAGGAGGGTGCGGATGTCGCTGGTAGCGGCGAGTAGGCTGGTCTCGGTGCTGTGGTTGCTGTGGAATCTGGATTAGGAAGGGTCAAGGATGGCGTTGTCTTCGATAAGCCATGCCATTTCTCAGTTGAGGGTCTTTTCAGCAACTTTCGCTGCAAAGGGGAGGAGCGAGATGGGTTGGTAGTTCTTCAGGTCCATCTGGTCTGCTGAGGGCTTCTGGAGCAGGGGCCTGACTTCTGCACGTTTCCAGTCATTGGGAAAGGAGATGGTCTCGAAGGTGGTATTGACTGTCCGTTGTAATACGGGTTCAATGGAGGTGGCAGCTCTATGGTAATTGTGTGGTTGGCAGGGGTCTGTGGGGGCCCTGGAGTGGATACCTTTCATGGTTGCGGCAGTCTTTTCGGTTGTGATTGGTGTTCAGGCGAGATGATGGGCAGGTTGGTGTGGCCGGAGATCGGTCTGACTGCGTGTGGTCATTCTTTTTTTTCAGGTGGAAGTATGATCGCAGTTTGTCGCGGAGGTCTGGGGAGGGTGTGATGTCAGTGGCTTCGCTGCAGGGATTGGTGAAATCCTGGATGACGCTGAACAGATCCTTGGAGTTGTTGGAGTTGCCGAGGATTCTGTTGTGGATGAAGGTTCTTTTGGTGGATCTGATGCGTTGATGGTATTCCGTCATTGTGAGCTTGTAGGTGGTGTAGTTTTCCAGGGTTTTGCTGTTTCTCCAGTATTTATCCAGGTGTCTACAGGTGCGTCTGGTTTCTTGGAGGTGGTGGTGAACCAGGGGGCTTTCCTGGGGCGTTGCTTGTCGGGGTTGGGTAGCGGTGCGAGCTTATCTGCGCAGTTGGTGATCCAAGTGTGGAATTCGATGGCAGCGAGGTTAGAGTCGGTTGCAGCGGTGGGGGTTGAGTTGTGCTTGGTGACCCTGCTCCAATTCCGATGTGGGAGGCATGGAGCAGGTTCAGGTGGCTTGGGTTTGTTGACGAGTAAGTGTACGCAGCAGTGGTCAGTCCAAGGGGGCTACCATGTTGGCGAGGTTGTCACAGAGGTTGGCAGAGTTGGGGTCACTGGGGTTGTGGAGGTGGAAGTTCAGTCTCCGATGAGTATGTAGTCCGTGGCAGCTGTGGCATGGGGTGCAGTGAGATCAGTGATGGTGTTGGCAAAGAGGGCCCGGGAGCCAGGGGGTCTGTAGGCGAGGGTACCGCGGAGTGTGGAATTGGGGCTGGTCTGGACTTGGAAGTGCAAGTGTTTGCCGCCAGGGAAGTTTTCGCTAGATGTGGTGAGGCGGAGAGAGCTTTTGTGTGTGATGGCAATGCCTCCTCCCGGGTGATTCGGGCGGTTCTTCCTCTGGATCTTGTACCCATCCGGGATGGCGATAGTGATGTCAGGGGCCGAGGAGGTGTTGGTCCAGGTTTCAGTAAAGAAGGTGACGTCGGGTGAGAGTGAGTCCAGGAGGTTCCAGATTTTCACGGCGTGTCTGTCCACGGAGCGCATGTTGAGGAGTATGCATCTTAGGGCATCGGCGGTGGTGGCGGTCAGGATGGTGGTGAAGGATAGGTGGTAGTTGTGGCACAAGAACTGGTCATGGGTCATGCTCGGCATGACCTGCTGGCAGTAGTTGTTCCATCTGGGGTTGAGTGCGATGAGGGCGGAGGCTTCATAGTGGTGGATGGCTCGTGATCCAGGGTCGATGGCGCTGGTCGTGGTCAGGTCGCAGACGTGCACAGACGGGTTGCCATAAATAGGGAAGGGGGAGGGACGTGCAGCTGTTAGGCAGGAGTGGGAACCAGCAGGGGGAGGGGCCCTAGGAGAAGCAGCGGCGGGAGGAACACGGGCCAAAACCAAAAATAATCACACCAGAGGAGACATAGGCCAAAACTTTACAAATACAACAGTATGAAAAGCAAGAGAATTGGCAAGTAAATAATTATACAAAGGAACAAAAAACACACAAGAGCTGGGTCAGGCACAGCAGGAGAAACGGGGGCAGAGCGGAGCAAAGCAGGCACAAAGCGGACCTGGGCAGCCTCAAGCACCTTCCCGGAGGAGATGAACGGGGTGCGCGCAACCAGCGGGGAGGTCAGAGGACTTGCACTATAGACCTCTTGTAAGGTGTCGAATGGCTCTCTCCTGTAGTCACAAAAACATTTAATGGCTGCATAAGATTTTATGGGGACTTTTTTGCAACCATAATGAAAATGGACTTACTGATTATTTTTCACTACCAAACATCAATAAAAGTATTTAGATGTTGTCTGGTGGTGAGTAATTCTCCACTTTGGATATGAGAAGCACTTATCACCAGATGAAACTAGATCAAATTTGAAAGAATTGACAGCATTTAAATACCTAAATAATTTACCACTGAAGGGGTGTATCAGTTCACCAGGCTGCCGTTTGGATTATCCTCAGAAGACTAATGTTGAATATTTTTGTTGTTATCAAAAAAGTTGTCTTTCAAGAGACTTCATTGAGGCCAATAATAAGACATTACAGCAGGCCTTAGGTACAATTTCCTGCCCAGATCTAACTCTTTGCATGAAGAAGTGAATGTTTTTGAGCAAGAAATGGAGTATTTAGGATATTTCATCTTTAGCAATAAGGTTAGATCAAAATGAGATTTAGTCAGTGCCATAATAAATGCTGTGATTCCGGATGAAAGGGCACAACTCAGATCTTTTATGGGGCTTTTGGAAGTGCAGAGTTTTGTATGCACACAAATTTAGCTACAAACAAATTATAAATAGTTACGTTACAGCGTCCCTCTTAAAAGATCTCTGCTAAAAATCCCTCTTGAGGGGCCCGTGGGGGACCGAAGCGCCAACTACACGAGGAGCTAAATGCCCTATGATGGAGCATGACACCTTAACGGGTGTGTGAGGGCAACTCTTCAAATTCAGGGAATTTCCCCACTACATACATTCCTTTTCATCTGTTGCAGGAATTCTGCTCATGCACAGAACTATGCACAGAAAACCAGGACCTCAGTGAATTGTGGTGTACCAAAAAACTCATCTCAGTACCCAGAACCCCTTTCCGACTAGCATCAGTGTCTCATTCGTTCTCCGTATCATCTCGAAGCTATCAATGATTAGACAACCCAGAACAAGCTACTTAGAGTACTCTCAGGAATGGTGGGAATCAGAAACACCTTTTCGTTATTATTCTCATATCAGTCCAGAACAAGAGTAATCAGAGACACGGAAAAGTTTTAAATATTTATTTTTAACTACGTGCTCTAAGGTGCAGTACTTTGGCTAACATAAGCAGACAAATATTAGAAATAAAACAATCAGCATTGCTACAATTCCATAGAAAATGAAGGGAGAAATCATATTAAAAATGATAGTGGAAAACAGGTCCTATAATACCTTGTGAACCACCCTCCCTTCGCTAGTAAGCTAGTTTTATATACTAATAGAAGGTCTCTAGGTTTGAATGGGGAACCCCATACCTCAAAGATCAGCTTCGGTGAATCCCATTACAGTATCAGCTCTGCTCTCTGTGTCTGGAAAGGTTTTCTCCAAGTGCCTGAACCATGCATGCAAATGCAATATTAAAGGCACCCGAGTTTCAGATATTTGCAGCTGTGTGATTTTTGTGTCTAGAGCGTGGGCCGATCAACCTGAATTCAACAGCATACATTGTTATTTGACCTTGAAGGCTTCTGCACACAGTGTTCAGACTAAGGTCGCGGTGCACGTCTAGGGATGTGAACAACAGACCGTTCTCATGTGAAGAAAAAGCAAGCAAGCAGTTTTACTTGCAATAACAGCTACCTCTAGTGTTGTGTGCAAAAAGCTGCAAAGTGGCAAGATGGCGTTTAACTTCTAAAGCGCTTATGCTAACATAGCAATGTGTGCACATAAAACCCTTTTTTTCATCTATCCTCTCCGCTGCCTTTTAGGTAAGCGTCCCTTAACAGGAACAGTTACCCTCCAGTGATTTTGACATATTGACTTGAGAGCACGGGTACTGGACCTCCTTTCTTAGCTCCCCACCCCTCTCTCTGTGCATTTGGCATTTGAGTATCACTACATACTCTATGATAAGCGTGTTGAGGAAGATTATTCACAGGAAGGTATTCCTTCACATCTGGTTACGGACAATGGGACACAATTTACCTCAGTGAAAAAAGAATACATTTTTATAGAGCTAAGGTATCAGACACTTCTGCACCTCCTTGCACAGCTCATAAAGTAATAGTAATGGTTGGAAGGATCAACATATTGATTAAGGGAATGCAATAAAGTCTGGACTGAATTAGCAAGGGGTTTGAAGGATATGTTTTTGGGCGCACCACACCACAATGAAACAGTGAGCCCCATTACTGGTACATTGCCTTTTAAAATGAAGAGAGGATGAGCTCCAGAAACACAATTTATGTCAGCATGGACATGTGATATAAAATTGGACAGAGGTGGTCAGAGTTCCGGAAACAGGCATGTAGGTCAAAGGATAGCTGTGGGAGATTGGGCCACGGTCAAGGTCAAATCAGGTAGAGTAGATTAAGGACTGTCCAAATTCAAAGGGTCATATAAGAATAGTATGAGTATGAGGCAAATGGGTAAATTGGAAAATGACAAATCATGAAAAATAAGATGTGTGGAATTGTTCCAGAAGGGTGGCAATTGCAGGAGATTAGAGGAGGAAGATGAAGGCTGTAGTGAGTGATCTTCCATATCAGATGCTGACTTCTAAGACAATGGGTGAAGGTTTGAAAATGGCACTGGGAATGTAGCATTGCGTACCTATAGAACTGCAGGAGACAGTACCCTCAATGTCCATTCATTCAGTGGGTCATGTCTGGGATCAGGTAGGTGGGACAGTTTCTGAATTATTCCAATTTTTTGATTGTTGTGTCCTGTTTTCATGTTTGTGTGTCTGTGGTACCCTCTATAAGTCAGTGCCCTGTTATCTGTTTTGTATTCTGGTAGTGTGCCTAGACAACTCTCTTTGTTTATAGGAACAGAAATGAAATGTGTTGTAACTTTACTCCAGAGGAATGGCTACTATTTAATAGGGTTCTAATGAACGCTGTTATCAAGTTTTGATTTATTATATCTTGCAATCTCTGGGTCAGTAGGAGAAGTAGTGCCTTGCCTCACAGGGTGTCATAGGGTTGCTTCCAAATACATGTTGTCTAATTTCAGAACAAATTAGCTTAGATTGATTATGATGGTGACACATGAACACATTTACTGACATATATAGCCACCATGGTATAAATACAAACTCTCTATATCTCACAAACACATATCCATACATGGAAAGAATCGAAATAAATGGAAGAAACCATAAACACATAAAAACAACTCAGTGAAGCAGACTGGTGGAAAGATTACTATTGACAGAACTGACCATTTGCTTAGTGTTATAGCATCTCCCTTCAAATAGTGATGGGCGGTATGCGAACATGCTGATATGTAGTTAGTTGGGCCATGAATCAGGCTCCATGTTCAATGATTGTTGGGGTGGGTACCCATAATGGACCCAAAGATTCTTGTTGGGTGGATTCATAGAAAGAACTGTCATGTGTTTTTAGATGAATGCGCTGTCTGTGAAATAACCTAAAAGAAATGTTTTTCCAGTGTACCAGCCACACTAAGGTGTGCTAATAACTTTAAATTGACTACCAATTGTTATCTATATCTAACCCTATACATAACATGATCATGGCTGCCACAGTGGGCAACACACCTCTAAAATGTGCAACAATAGGAAAGGCACAATGCTAAGAACAAATGATAATATTGTTGTCAATGTGTGCAATGATACGTGTATGTACAAAAACGAAATCTAATCACTGTTGTGGAAATTCCCCGCTATGACCTCTCTGTTGTAAATTGAAACAACGATGTGATTAAGCATTTACTAAAGACATTAGTTCCTCTGTTATAGATCGTGTTTTCTCTGCTATGTTGACCGAAGCTTGGACTCCATTTTGTATTGTCCTGCCTCCACGTGTTCCCCACGAGAAGAGTCCAACCTCTGTGTTAGTTGCTCTCGTAATCTGCCCAGTAACAGTCTATAAATAGCTCCTTTGTCCATCTGGCGCATGCCCAGACTTGACCACATCTGTTATCAGTTAGCCTTGCTTGACCATGTTTTCGCGGGCTCAAGGAGTGCGTTAGCTCCGCCCACATATTGATTCAGTATCGAAAATGACCATAAATGGTAATGTTCTTCGTCTTCATGTTGTATCCACCCACTTATGAGCCCCTCTACTGTGTATAAAAGGGGACCATGTACGAATGTTCTTTGTGCTACTCTATGCAATACTGAAGAGTGTTGTGTGGATTGTAGGACCACCCTTAAGGGTTAATAAATGCTGTCTTTGTACTTTGCAGTTTCCGTGCCAACTTCCTTATAGATTCCATTACAGGAGAGCGAACCCTTGTGTCCTGCGGGCCTAGCTGGGGCCTATATTCATCAATTGGCGCCCGTCACGTGGGGCTCATCGGCGACTCGGATGCTCGAAGGATTGGTCGCGACGAAGGTGAGGAATTGGGCCGGGGACGTGATCACTGCCAGCGGCGTCTTAGCCCTGGCATCCCAAGGTTTTTCTTCCTTCCCTTCCGAGCTGACCGTCTGGGTGGCGCCGGTCCTCGACTGAGACCTCTTCTGTCGGTCTTGCCGTGAAAGCCGTTTGGGCGATTGTGGAGCTTGGCAGTTGGAATCTGGACTCTTGATTGGTAAGAACCGGTGTACGGTACTTGCTCCGAGTTTTTGAAGCCTGATCTGGCTATTTGAGTTTGATTTGTGATGACTAGTCATATTTTGGATTTGTCTTTGTGAATATATATGCGTTGCAACACATATAGGCAGGTAATGTGGAGAGATTTCTCCAGAGCTGTGTAACTTTGAACGGCGCAACGATTAAGTGCCATTTTTTATAATATTGCATATTTTGCATTATTTCTGAGCATGCCTGCTTTCAGCGCACTCCGTAAGTGGTGCTGCTGTTTTGGAAACCGGTTGAACCTCGAGGAATCTGCTCCAGCTCCCCCAGAGGGGACGCCTAATAGGGATATGTACGTGAAGCATGGTCTTTCTTCCATAATGTACAGCACAGTATGGAGGAAATATACAAAAAAAGATCCTGAGTTGCGATGGCCTTTGTATGGATCGTTTGATATACGTAAGATTGAGTATGTGGAACAGTGTATGTGTAAGCGGCGCGCTCGTCAGGATATGTTTGAGTGTGTGCGGTTGTGGGTGAAGGAGGTGCGTGAGCGAGAGAAGCGTGAGAAAGCGCTGTTTGATAAAGAACAACGGAAGAATGATCATGTGCGAGCACAGGAAGCGAAGCGCCGGGAGGACAGAGAGCAGACGGACAGGCAAGAGAAGGAGCGTAGGCTACAAGTTTCGGGTCAATACGTTGTTCGGCAGCCACTTTATCCTGTCCTTAATAATCTTGATGATGATTTTTCTTTACTAGATCGCCCTCCGCCCCCTTATGTCGGCGCATCTGCTCCGAGGCCGCAAGATTCTGGCCCGGGTCCGGGTAAGGTAGATACGCGGTCCATGCTATCAGCCGACCAAATGGCTGAGCTTCGGCAAATTTCCTTCCGTGCACTTAACGGCAAGATATCTATAGAGGAATTATTTCATACTTGGGGGTCGTGGCAGGAGAGAGATAAATTGTATTTTCTGGGTCATTTCGCGGATGAGGTGATTGATGCTTTCCGGAAACGTTCTGGTGTTTTTGAGCCCGACGAAGTATCATCGGATGCTAAAGCATTGCGTAATGGTGTTTTCTCTTTTTCTAAGGCTCCAGATACGATTCGGCGGCTGTTCGCCTTGCGGGACGAGGTGCTGGTCTATAAAGAGAAAGCGCGCCAGCGAGCAGGGAAGGAGAAGCAGTCGGATTCGTGCACAGCAGAGGGCCACTCATCCACCTCCCAGTCAGATAAGGATGACATAGTGCATGTTAAACCAATGCGAGAGGCAGCGCCTTTGTATGTTCCTCCTAAAGGAGCAGGGACTAGCTCGGACATTACCTCCGCCGATGCTAAGGGATATTTCGTGTATAATTGGGTTTACACTCCGTGGCATAGGGCTGATGTTATGGCATTGAAGAATGCGCTGCCCGACCCCCGCAAGAATCCAGCGGCCTTCTATGAAGAAGTCGAGGGGGCCTTGAATTCTTGCGTTATGACTTTAGCAGATATAGACCTGTTCTTTGGCCTTATTCTACCACCGGATATGTGGCGATCTGTACGAAAGGTAGATGATATAGTTGCCTTTAAGGCCCGGTGGTCTGACCTTGAGGATGAGGATAGGGAGCGGAAGCCCGCGCAGAAACCGCCCCAGAGTATTTTAGATCTCCCTGCTGCTATTGTGACTAAGTTGAAGACAATTATCCCCCCTAAAAAGATTGACTGGAATATGTTAGCTGCATGTAAACAGAAAGTTGACGAGTCAGTTGCGGACTTCTTTACGCGCTTTGAGGAGACGTTTCATGATTTTAGTGGACAGTCGCTTACCGACGATACGGGGCGCCACCTTTTTGCGGATAAATATGTGGCTAATCTGCTGCCGGCAGTTGCGGCCCGTCTAAAAGCGAGTGAAAGTTCTTGGTCCTCCGCTACGCCGACGGCCCTCCTGACTATCGCTCAGTATTATGAGCATCAGGAGCAAGAAGCAAAGGGCCAAAAGGAAAAGAAATCGAAAGATTTGAAAACAAAGGTGATGTTGGCGCAAGTCTATGGCCCGCCTCGACGAGGTAGTAATAGAGGTAGGGGAGGATCTTATGGTCCTCCCACGGGCCGGTCTGATTTGAATAGGAATCAATGTGCGTATTGTAAGCAATCGGGTCATTGGGCTAGGGACTGCCCGGTGTTGCATGCATCGCGCCAGGGGCATACCCACGGTGGCCCGCGAGGTAGAGGGGGTTTCTCGAACTTTCGAGGGAATTCTAACGAACAGGCTCGTCTTGAGTCTGCTGGGCAGCACCGAGATAGATCAAATGTTTTCGATCGCCAGCATCAGTATCAAGCGTCAGGAGTTGACCGGTCGGGGTACCATGACTCTCAGCATGCATAGGATTGCGTTGTATGGGGGTTAGAATCAGTTGAGGTGCCGGTCGATCAGAAGGGCCCTTATGTATCGGCTGAGGTTTTGGGCTCTACTGATCAGTTTCTAGTGGATACTGGAGCGACGCGTAGTGCGCTATCTAAGCAATTGGTTCCGGGGGCTCCCCCATCCGGCTTAATGGTTACATCGGTAGGGTTTGATGGTACACTCTCCCGAAGCCCTCTTTCACAGCCCCTCATGTTTAAGGTTGATTCTTTTTCTGCACCCTGTCCGTTTCTGCTTGCCCCGTACACACCGGACAATATTATGGGTCTTGATATGTTAAAGCACTTTAGGGCTACTATCCGCTGCTCCCCTGCTGGTGTGCGAGTAATATTGAATGACAATTACCCCCGATCTGAACGGATGTGTACGATGTCAGAGGATGCGCTGTTAGCTACCCTCCCTCATGCTTTGTGGGCAACTTCGGATACTGATGTGGGACAAATGGTGATTCCGCCGGTCCACATTAGCGTCCAGGAGGGGGCGGTGTTACCACGCCTCCCACAGTACCGTATTTCCCAGGAGGGTGAGGAGGCTCTCATACAGATAGTGCAGGATTTGATAACGGTTGGGGTAGTCGAGGAAGTCCCCTACAACATTTGTAACAGTCCGATTCTTCCCATATTGAAAAAGGATACGGATGCCAGAGTTTATCGGTTTATAATTGATTTGAGAGAAGTGAACAAGATCGTGATACCTCAATACCCAGTGGTTTCCGATATCACGACGTTGCTTACCTTGGTCCCGCCTACGGTGACCATGTTCTCAGTGATTGATTTGAAGAATGCCTTCTTTTCCATTCCCATTCACCCTGATAGCCGATATCTTTTTGGGTTTACATTGAATAATAGATCTTATCGTTTCTGTAGGATTCCCCAGGGCTATACAGAAAGCCCTAGCATTTACAGTCAGGCTTTGAAACGACAATTGGATTCCTTTGTTCTGCTCGAGGGGGTCGCCCTCATTCAATATGTTGATGACATCTTACTGGCGGCTGACACCCTGGAGCTATGTGAAAAAAGTACGTTATCCTTACTTTCCTTTCTAGCGTCCCGCAATCATAAGGTATCTAGGAAGAAATTGCAATTCTGTAGACCAAAGGTGACTTATCTGGGTCACCTTTTGTCTAAGGAGGGGCGTGCACTCACACCGGATCGTATCCAAGTAATTTTGGATACACCGAGACCATCCACACAGAAGGATGTGCGTGCATTTTTGGGCCTTGTTTCTTTTTGTAGACAGTGGATATTGGGGTTTTCACACATAGCTAAGCCATTGTTAGCCCTCTTGACAAAGGACACGCCTATCCCAATCCCTTGGTCAGATGAGTGTGATACTGCCTTTCAGCAACTACGACAGGCCCTTTGTTCAGCACCAGTGTTAGGGACCCCGGATTATGCAAAACCCTTTTCGTTGTATGTGCATGAGAAAGATGGATGTGCATTGTCAGTTTTAGTGCAGATGCACGGCGATAAGCAGCGCCCATGTGCATATTTTTCGGCTGTACTTGATCCTGTCGCCCGAGCATTACCAGGGTGTTTTCGCTCGGTTGCGGCGACAGCTGTGTCAATACGCCAAAGCGAGGGAATTGTGTTATCTCATAAGCTGTTGGTATTAGTCCCCCATGCTGTCGATGCCCTGCTTAATCAAACAAAGACGCAGCATTTGACCAGTGCCCGTTTAACGGGATATGAGTTGACGCTTTTGGCTCCTCATATTACGTTAAAAAGGTGCGTAACGCTAAACCCGGCAACATTGCTGCCATACCCCGAAACCCAGCCTGAGGCGCGGAAAGCGCATGATTGTATTCTCGTGACTGAGGAACAAACAAAGGGTCGTATTGATCTCCAGGATACGCCCTTTCCAGATGTAGATGGAGAACTGTGGGTAGATGGATCCTGTCTGAAGCTACCAGATGGTACGGCTTCAGCAGCATATGCAATTACTACACTGCAAACAATAGTGGAGACAGCACGCATACCACAGAAATCAGCTCAAGCAGCGGAACTGATAGCATTAACACGAGCATGTGAGCTCAGTACAGGACTATGTGTGAATGTTTATACAGATAGCCGCTATGCCTTCGGAGTAGCGCATGACTTTGGCCTACTCTGGAAGGAGAGAGGGTTTTTGACGTCACATGGAGTACAGATAATGCATGGAGAGTTAGTTCATAATCTTTTAACTGCATTGACATACCCAAAGAAAATTGCCATTGTTAAGTGTAGCGCCCATAGGAAAGTGGTTGATAAAGTTGGAGAAGGGAATGCGTTAGCGGATCGAGTAGCACGGGAGACTGCGATGCAGCCCGGTACTACTGCCATGTATGTAGTGAAGTCACAGGTGGAGAGATGGCATGATGCGAAGGAGGAAGTGCGAGAAATGCAAAGGACCGCTTCTGACAAAGAGCGGGAACAATGGGCTAGCGAGGGAGAACTGGATGACGAGGGTTGCTGGAGAAATAAGCAGATGGATAGATGGAAATTACCCACGGCCTTTGTACAACCTATGGTTCAGATGGCACATGGGCTAGCACATGTTGGAGCTTCCGCAATCGTGAAATTGCTTACCCAAGTCTGGGAGCATCCAGAGATTGCTAGCACGGCAAAGAGGGTGGTGCAGACCTGTATGATCTGCCTGAGGTACAACCCAGGAAAGGGGACTCGAACTCCAGCAGGAGGGTTTGTGACACCCACTGCACCCTTTGAGGTTCTGCAGATGGATTACATCCAGCTTGAGCGCTGTAATAATCTGAAGTATGTTCTAGTAGTGGTCTGCGCTTTCAGCAAATGGGTTGAAGCGTACCCTACGAAAGACAATACTGCAATGACTACTGCGAAGCTGCTGCTGAAGGAGTTTTTCCCCCGATATGGCGTTTGTAGACTTCTGTGGAGTGATAATGGCCCTCACTTTGTAGCGGATGTTATAAAGTATGTCTTGAAGGGTCTAGGCATCACCCAGAAGTTCCACGCCGTGTTTCACCCTCAGTCTGCAGGCCTAGTTGAGAAGTATAATGGTACACTGAAGCTTAAGATCGCCAAAATTCAAGCTTCGACGTCTTTGACTTGGCCAGACGCTCTGCCACTGGCGTTATTGTCAATTAGATCAGTACCACACTCTCGAACTGGCCTTACGCCGTACGAGATTGTCTTTGGACGCCCAATGAATATTTGGGGTCCACCAAGACCTAAGGCTGTGTATGATGTACCTTGTGTAATGATGAGCGATTATCTGGCACAGTTAACGGATAACTTGGTTTCTATCCATCAACAGGTCCGAGAGGCGCTCCCTGATCGGTCTACCGGCGAAGGACATGGTCTCCGGCCTGGGGACCATGTCATGGTGAAAGTCTTCGACAGAACGAACAGCTTGGAACCGAGATGGGTGGGCCCTGAGCAGGTCCTCCTCGCAACGAGGACGGCTGTGCGAGTCTCCAACCGAAAAAATTGGATCCACTCTCTGCACTGTAGGAAGGTGCCGCCCGGATTGGTGGAACCTGCCGTGCTGACCGATCAACGAGACATTTTGGCTGCAGAGACAGGTCGTGCTGCGGAGCCAAACGCCACTGAGGAGCTCTTTCCGGACCACGCGACTTCTGGAGGAAGGCGATATCATCTTCGACCACGGAAGTGAGTTTTCCAGTACCGGGACATACTGTCAGAACGGCCCTTGGGTTAGTGAAACGGAGAGCCGATGAGGCAAGGGGGGGGATCAGCCCTGCATTAGTGTAGCGACACCCGTCTTGGCCCGCTGGTGAAGAAATCAACCGCTGCCCAAGGGGAAGAGTTCTGACAGACTTTTAGTTTCAGGAAGATATTGGGTTTTATTTTTTTTACTTTGATATGGAGAAAAAGAAAATCCTTTGTGCATTAGGGTTCATGTTAACAGTAGCCATTGTTGGGATAACCACATGGTTCGTGGAGGATGTAACTCCCGCTCGGAAGATTCTTGTGTTGACAACTCCGGTGCCTGAGGAGCACTATTTTTATACATTACCGTATCAAGAGTTGAAGCATCGACAATCCTACTTGAATAACACTTTCATCCAGATGCTGCATCATACCCACGTTGCTACGAATGCTACGAACTGTTGGATATGTGGGATGATGCCAGCTCATCAGAAGAAAGGAGGAACGCCATTTATACCACTTCCTTTCTCTCATAATGGCTCTTGTAGAGCATGGTATACTTTGCTTTTTGCCACTCGGAAACCGACAGTGGGACGATTGCTTTTTAGACTCAATAAAGAATGCCATCAAGACAAGAATGGGTATCCACAAGCGAATGGGACAATTTGGGAGTGGGAAGAGTACCGACCAGACAATGAATCCATTCCCTACATCTTTACGAACACAAGAGACACTGTGGGAAAAGATAAATTTGTAATTCAAGTAGCACAAGCTCAAGCGGACCTGTGTGTCCAGAGTGTGGGTTTCATCCCTGTTGGTGTCAGTGATTGCATTACTGTTTTGAATATTGATGGGTTGAACAACAGTACCTTTTTAGCTTCCCATAATACGTACTTTGTGTGTGGAAATAAAGGTTATTACCGTCTGCCGGCTGGGTGGTCTGGGGTATGCTATGTATCATTTCTACTACCTCCCGTATTCTTAGCTCCTGCATCTTATCATAAGGATTTGAAATTATTGAATAATGTGACTGTAAATAGGTATAAACGTACTTTATCAATTGATGATGTAGATCAGACTGACACCAGTCTGCAACAGTATATTGATTTTAACTTAGGACTGTTTTTCTTTGTTGGAGCTGCCCTGAACAGTAGGAAGATCCGAAGATTAACAAGAGTGGTAGAAGCTGTGACAAATCAGACTGCTGCTGCTCTTGGGAATCTTACGGAGGAATTGCAGATCACAAGAATTGTTGCATTGCAGAATCGTATGGTATTAGACGTTATGCTAGCTGACAGAGGAGGAGCATGTAAAATTATTGGAAGTAGCTGTTGTGTGTTTATCCCTGATCATACGCCATCAGTTTATAATGCCATCAATAAACTGCATAAAATTGCAGCTGAGATCCATACAGAAAACGGCACTTGGTCTTTTTCTGGATGGTTTTGGGTGTTAATTACTGCCTGGGGATGGAAGGTTCTAACTGGTCTCTGTATTATTGTAGCGGTTCTGTTCTCATGCTGTATTTGTATTCAATGTGGTCCCTTACTCTGCTCATTATGTGTATCATTCTGTATCCCTGATAAGAAAGCTATTGCTGATGTTGCCCACCAAAAACGTTTAGCTAAAGAAGTTGAAGAAATGATGACAATTGATATATATGATGATTATCCTAACAAGCCGGATGTCTTCAGTAAATGCTGAAAGGGTCGTCTGTTGTAAATTGAAACAACGATGTGATTAAGCATTTACTAAAGACATTAGTTCCTCTGTTATAGATCGTGTTTTCTCTGCTATGTTGACCGAAGCTTGGGCTCCATTTTGTATTGTCCTGCCTCCACGTGTTCCCCACGAGAAGAGTCCAACCTCTGTGTTAGTTGCTCTCGTAATCTGCCCAGTAACAGTCTATAAATAGCTCCTTTGTCCATCTGGCGCATGCCCAGACTTGACCACATCTGTTATCAGTTAGCCTTGCTTGACCATGTTTTCGCGGGCTCAAGGAGTGCGTTAGCTCCGCCCACATATTGATTCAGTATCGAAAATGACCATAAATGGTAATGTTCTTCGTCTTCATGTTGTATCCACCCACTTATGAGCCCCTCTACTGTGTATAAAAGGGGACCATGTACGAATGTTCTTTGTGCTACTCTATGCAATACTGAAGAGTGTTGTGTGGATTGTAGGACCACCCTTAAGGGTTAATAAATGCTGTCTTTGTACTTTGCAGTTTCCGTGCCAACTTCCTTATAGATTCCATTACAGGAGAGCGAACCCTTGTGTCCTGCGGGCCTAGCTGGGGCCTATATTCATCATCTCCATCAACTCAGAGTCAGACGTACGTGGTCATACAGAAGCTGTGCTCCCTAAGCCTGACACTATTGCTTGACAGATCACTGGTGGGATGGCACGAAACCAGCAGGACAAATGTGTGAACAGGAAAAACACAGATTATTTCCACAGATAGGCAGTGACACAACAATGGTGCTGGGAGATTGGACCCAATAGAACACGCATGGCCGGAGGGACGTGCACTCCCAAAACACCATAAAGTTAGATGTCACATGAAGGTAGGAACACTCAGCCAATCATGGCACAGCACACACTACACACACACTGATCACACGCTCAATATTCCGGACATCTGAACACGTTACTCACTGGCCTTTATTGTGTCCACACAAGGTAGAGATTTACGGTCTCAAGACAAGGCCCACATTTAACTCACGAAACAGGATCTATGAATTATTTTATGATATTTCAAGAAATCTATATAAAGACATGAAAAACTATTGTACTTTGAGTCAATCCTGAGACCTGTTTCTGTATGCTGCACTCCCGGCCATAGGGGTTGATTAAACCTACTTTTCCTGTTTTGCCAAACGCCTTGTGTCTTTGTTTTTTCAAGTTAAATTCATATGTGAGCAACATTTTGGTGAGCCAGCTGGGAGAGGATGATGCTTCGAACCCTACTCCAGCCGAAGGAAAGGACCCCACTCTGACAGATTCACATCAGCTCAGCAAGGATGGAGGCAGATGTCCCAGTTGATTTAAAACTCGGCTGAATCTGTGGGGCGGAGGTCTGTCCTTAAGCTGCCATCAATTTGGTAAGAAACTGCATATAATCCTCAGTTCCCAGCATTTAGTGTATGGCAAACTAGGAAGAAGACCACAAATTTAACCTGAGCATCCTGCCACTGACAGAAATCTGACATATTGTCCACTTCATGCATTTGAACTGAGTCATCATTACTCGGTGGCCTCAGAGATGATCCCACGTAGGTTATCTTTTTTCAATAGCCAACATGCTAGAAAAGGTGAAGGTTGTTTGTCACGTGGACCCCTGGGTGTGACACAGTTGATACACTTGTGTCCTGGATGTGACTCTAGGGCAAGGCCTCACCGCTTGGATCACTGAGCATGATACAAATAGTACGCATAGGCACTGGGTGTAATATAGGGCCATCACCTTGATCTTATTTTTCAGGTTTTCTCAATGCTACCCGTTTCTTAGCACTGTTGGTATCTGAAAGAATTGAGATGTGTTATTCGCTTGGTCCACTGGGTATGATACAGGTGTGTGGGATATAGGGTGTGATTTGGACATTAGGGAAAGTTTGAATCTTGGAGATTAGGTGTAGCTTGTGCTTGACCAAGGAGTGCTTGCGGTTGTCCAGTTGTTCCTCGTTTCCATGTAAATTGTGGTCATCTTTGTCTCAGAGCTGGTATTGACAGACTATCAGGCTCACTTAGTCCTGTGTACCGATCAAAGCCTCCCCTCATCTTTGGGTAGCATGTCCCAAGGAGCAGGCTAATGTTTTTTATTTAAAAGCCATCATTTTTTCTCTGTCAATTTTTTCTCTTTCTTCATTTTGGTTATTAATTGATACATTCTCGATGATGTTAAGGACTTAATGTGCTTATGAAGGCTCCTCTAATTTCGTCTTTCCATATCTGCTATTTTTTCTGCTGAATTCACATGTTTTGAACTAACCATTGCATTTCTTTTAGTTTGTGATCCTTCATGTGCATTTCTTGTTGTGTTCAATGTCTTTCCTAATGCAGCTGTGAAAATAGTATTGAGCTCATAGAAGGAGTTGGAACCAGTAATCCCCGTGTATTTATTTCCCCAACAATCAGAGTAAAATCTAATAATAATTGTTCCAGAGAAGCTAAAGCGTGCCAGTCCCTTAAAAGGTTTCCACCTATCCTGGAGTCGCGGCTAAAATGTATGCAATCTAGATTCACCACACAGATAAATAAACTTAGCAAGTATTGTCGTGAAAGGCTTGCACACACTAAGGCACACACTTTTCCTTAGTCAGAGGGGAGAACCTTTGACACCCACATAATCAAACAAACGAGAACACACATTTAGACCAAATATTTAGGAAAAAAGAAGATCAGGAGAGAGGCACTGCTAGATCTATGGGGCATCTTGGAGGAGACCCAGACCTACAATCCTATCCTACAACCCACAATCAAGGCATCAGCACCTCCACCGCCCAAATGTAGGTATGCCCGCCATTCCTGCATTAGGGATTACCACCACAGAAAATCAGAAAGGGATTAGTATGTAGTAGCAGGATTCAAGGAAGTAGTAGAACTAGAAGTGTCTCTCCTTCTGTCCCCTATCCTGTTTCGCCGATTAATCTGCTACCTATGCTTTTGCTATGGCCTCAGATAAATATCGACCGCAGTATGTTCCGTATGTATATTTTTCTACTTTGTCTCCCACAGCGATCTAGCTATGTCTTCTACAACTCATATGTAAAGCGCTCTGATACCCACTTGGGTCATGTTCGCGCTATACAAAACATAAAATAAATAAATAAATAGTACAGAAAACTACAAGGCTGGAACCAGGTGCTGATCCTCCCTCCTCTCTTTAGAACCAAACAAGCCACGGGTCGATATGGGCCAGTCCCGTGTCTAGTGGTGACACACATTATCCCACACTCACATGAAGGTACTGTCAGTGACCCAACATTCAGAGGAAGAACCCACTGTAACAGTCTGGGTAAATAACACACCTTACAATTTCCTAACTGACAAAAGGGTTAGAAAACCGTGTCTAAGGGAAGGGATCATTCCCCTATCCAAAGACTCCATGGACATGAAGGGGTTCTCAGGCAAGATTATGAGTGTCCCCATCACCAAACCCCAGCTGATCCACTCCCTCACCAAGGACCCGGCCACCGCCAAATCCAACCTCCACGAGGGAATGAAGGTCGTCGCAGACTGGATGAAAACTAGCCGGCTGAAGCTGAACTCAGACAAGACAGAGGTCCTCATCCTCGGATCCACCCCCTCTGCATGGGATGACTCCTGGTGGCCGGCCACGCTGGGCGCTGCCCCGACTCCCACCAACCATGCACGCAACCTGAGGTTCATCCTGGACTCCACGCTCTCTATGACCAGGCAAGTTAACGCCGTCTCCTCCTCCTGCTTCAACACCCTCCACATGCTCTGAAAAATCTACAGATGGATCCCCACTGAAACCTGAAGGACGGTCACCCAAGCACTCATCAGCAGCAGGCTGGATTACGGCAACGCCCTCTACACAGGATTCACGGCCACACTCCAGAAGAGACTCCAACGCATACAAAACGCCTCCGCACGCCTCATCCTCGGACTCCCTCGCCACAGCCACATCACCACCCACCTGAGAGACCTGCACTGGCTCCCGGTCAACAAGAGGATCACCTTCAAGCTCCTCAACCACGCCCACAAAGCACTCCACAACACCGGACCAGCATACCTTAACAAACGACTATCTTTCTACACCCCGAATCACCAGCATTGCTCTGCTGACCTCACCCTCGCCACCGTCCCACGCATCCATTGAACGACCACCGGCGGCAGGTCATTCTCCCACCTCGCCGCCAAGACGTGGCACACCCTCCCCGCCCACCTACGGCAGACCCAAGACCTGCTGACCTTCAGGAGACTCCTCAAGACCTGACTGTTCGACCAGTAGCTGCTCCCCCCACCCCCTAAGCATCGTGAGACCCTCACGGGTGAGTAGCGTGCTCTATAAATGTCTTGATAGATGTGGGAGGCAGCCGCGTAAAAGGGCAGCTTTTATGTCACCCTTCATCACCGACTAATCTCCTAGGTAGAGATTAAATTACCAAACTAAATATGACCCTCCATTGCTCAGAAGATGGGACAATGACCTGCTCAACCCCTGGGGTTACCTCATCAAGACTCATATCTTTAACCTGCCCAAAGCGCACAGACAGGCCAAGATGAGTAACACCCTCTTACATGAAGGTCTTCACTAACTCCCTACTCACAATCATTGCCAATGCAACGGAGCTGTCGGGTCAAAAGCTACAGCTACCCCCAGAATTTATGTTTCATGGGTTGGGTTACCTTGATATGGATCCCCAGAAGGAGGCATTGATTTGCTTGGAAGTCATTGAGGTAGAGCCCATATACAGAATACTGCTGGCCACCAACCAAGCGCTTGCAATGTGGGCATGTATCATCTTTGTTATGCCCGCTCTCAGCATACAGGATATAACTGATAACCAGCTATTCAGAGAGTGTCCCGGAGCCTCAGATATCATCTTCACTGACCCCATTACGGTTGGGGTGGAAATGCAGAATACGGTCCCATTGCCCATAGTAATAATAGCAACATGGCAAGAACAAGACCTCTCACCAGTACAACCACAGCTATGTGCCAGGGGACGTTGTGACATAGGGCTTATCAATATAATTGAACCAGGAAAGATAACCCTTTCGAGAAGGGGCAATCCTGTCGCAAGTGCGCCAGTACCCGTTCGCCAAAGAAGGTGATGAGGCCATAGCACCAACACTTCAAGCAGTAATTGATCAGGAGGTCCTCCACTTGGGAGTCTTCACCTGTATTACACTGATTTTCCTGCCAAAAAAAGTAAGGGATGGACCTGGCACCTGGCGCAGGCCTTGCGTGCCCTTAATGACATTGTGGCCCCAGAATTCCCTGTAGTACTAGACCCCTCCATCATATTGATAAACATACCAGCAGACGCCAGCTATTTTTCCATGATAGACATCAAGAACACATTATTTAGCATTTTGCTACACCCCTGCAGCCAGTACTTAACTACGTTTACCTTCTGAGGGGTTCAGCTGTGATACTGGAGACTGCTGTAAGGGTATTGCGAGTCTCCCAGAATCTTTAATAGAATACTGAGAAAGGATCTTGCCAGCTTCCAGTCGAACAGCACCCTGATTCAGTACGCTAACAATAGCTTGATATATATCCGTCTGAGGATCTATGTCACCAGGGCAAAATAGCCCTCCTGACTGCCATTTGTGAGAGAGGATACAAAGCGGAAAAAGGGAATTTGCAGTACGTACAAGAGGAGATTAGTTATTTGGGCCAGCTAATCTCAGCGGCTGGGTGGTGTATCACGTCAGAATGCACACATTCTATCAGGGCAATGCCCCCACCAAAATGAGAAAAGGGTATGCAAAAATGTTAGGATTATGCAACTATGTGTGACAGTGGGTCTTTGACTACAGTGCACTTATCACCCCCTTACTTGAAGCCTTGGAAAAGGCAGAGACTGGCCATGAGGAGCTAAAATAGATACCCAAAATACAGGAAACTATAAGCTCAAAACAGAAACAACGCATGCCCCCATGTTAGAGATGCCCAATTATAAGAAGGAATTGTTTTTATTCAGCCACAGTGACGGGTGAGTCATGTCAGCCATCCTAACACAGAAGTACACCCTGGGTAACAAACCCATTGCATACTACAGTGGTCTGCTAGACTCAACCATACAGGGTCATTTCCCATGAAAACAGGCACTTGCCACAGCAGCCTATTCCATTGACAGAAGCACCTCAATTGTAATGGGAACACCACTGAAATTGTATGCCAAGCAATCAGTGTTTGCCATCTTCCAAAACAGCAAAAGCACAATGACTATGCAACAGGTTTAAGGGTATGAGCTAATGCTCTTCAGGCTGTCTCCAAAAATAGTTTACTTTGTTGTCACCTAGTGAACCCGGCCACCTTCACAGTCCATGAGGTCTAGGAGGAGGAGGAGATCCATGACTGCACCACATACACCCCTAAAGGAATTACCAAGGCAGAGGAGAATCCCATCTTAGAATGTGAAGCATTGTCATTGACGGATCCACCACAATAGACTATGAGACGGGCATAAGACACATGGGGGCAGCCAGAATAATGCTCTCAGCCATGCACCTTCAGATATCCTGTAAGTAACAGTTCAGCTAACTCTCCTCCCCAACTCTCAGTACAGGCAGCAGATCTGATAGCATTAATTGAGACCATCACCTGAAGCTCGGGAAAGACGGTAACCATCTAGTCAGATTCGGATTATGTCACCCACAGGGACCTCCTAGAGTTACAGCATGGTAAAATGCACCACTTACGCTGGGGGCAATGGGGCTCATGCATCAAAGTATTTTTTTGCACTTACCAAATTGGGACTTTTAATGAATCGCTATTTGGTAATCGCAAATGCTTATACATTAGAAAAATTGCTTTAGTTTAGCGATTCGGTAAAATTAGCAATCGCTATCAGTGATTGCGAACTTGCAAATCGCATCACAGCGAATCTGAAATTAGAGAATCCCTAATAGCGAATCTGTGGTTTCGAGGCAGCATGATGACCTCACAACCAGGAAGTGAGGCATGCAATGCTGTTACCTGTGTACTGAGAGAGAGAAGGAGGCAGACTGCAGGAGCACAGCACTAGGAAGACAGCTGAACCTGTGCAAGTAAATCAGCATGGCATCAGGAAACACCAACAAGGAGCTAGCACTGTGCAAAAAGAAGCTGAAGTTCAGCGATAAGGTGTTGGAAGCCCTCATTGAGGAAGTGGTGAAGAGCCATGAAAAATTCGTAAACAATCACTTCAGGTCCCAGAGTCTGAAAAAAGAAAAATATAGCTGGGAATAAAATTGAAAATCAGCACAGTGGGGGTCACACAAAGGTCCATTGCGGATCTATGCAAGCGGTGGTATGACCTGCGGAGCCGAGTGAAGCAAAAGGATGCTGCAAGGCTTGCCGATGCTAAAAAAGGCAAACGTCACAATTCCAGTACATAAAATGTTTGAGGGATCTGCAAATATATATCACAAGACAAGCCTGAGGCTCATAACATGGAACGTGGCATGAATCGTGAATACAAGAAATAGCGTTTCTGCTATGGAAAAGATCCAGGAGGGGGACATTTTCCGCCTGCAGGAAAGATGATTAAACAAAAATGGGGCGACACTGTGTCCCTCAGAACCTGGGTATGTATAAGCAAACAAAAAATGGTTCTGTCGGGTTTACCAGCTATTTTTGTCACATATATTATTCTGTATTCTTTAAATATTCGTATCTCAGCTGTCTAAACATATGGAACAAACAGCAAATAGAAACACACGTGACTTAAACTGCTGTCTACTGTTTTGTTTTATATAAATTAAATCATTCATATATATTTTCACATTTGTAAACGAGGCTGTCAAAACATGGTGAGATTTGCAGGTAGTGGGTGATCAAGTGACATTTCTGCTCAGTGCAAGTGTTTGTGGTGCACAATCTAGACAGAGTGGCTAAAATATGTACATTAGGGGAGAAAAGGGATAGGCCAGATAATAAGGGAACGCAATGACTCTGCTCAATATTAATTATTCTTTAGTCTGCAGAGACTTGGTTAATCTGAACCGTGAGAGGTTGTCGACATTTCAACCCAAACTATGCTCCCTTAGGTAGTCAAGGTGGGTCTTCATCAGGACGGAACGGGGATAGAAGAGTGACAGCCTATAAATGGAGAAAGCGCAGATTAGGCGTGTTCCTGAAGGAGATACGAATGTGAAGTCGGGGTGATGAAACTCACCCACAAAGAACCAGAGTGAATCCTGGTTAAGCATTCATCTTGTGGCGCCTGGTGGTAGAATCAGAATGGGCCGAGGCGATGTCTATCTAGAAGATAAAGGTGGGGTGTAATTTAAACCCACTTGTGCGCGTATGCACCTTGCTTGTAATTGTCACGCTGGCTTAAGTCTGATAATGCGGAAAGCATGTGTGCGAAAGGACCCTGTTGGTGGGTGTAGCATGCACGCACACGATCCCCTGGCATGCTCCTAAGAGGACGCTCGCTCTGTGTTTAAAATACCGGAGCTGTAATTACCTGCATGCCCCAGGCAGATTACCAGTTAAATGCGAACCACATGACAGGGCAATTGGAAGTGAAATATATGATGCCCGTTTAAAAGGCCAAAACCCTGCTTAAATGTGGGCGCGAGAATTGTGCGGGATGTCAGGAACTGAGCTAAACTCCGCCGGTTTGTCAATAAATATCAATGCGGAGAGAGGGTTAAACTTCTCTATGCGATGAGGCACGGAGCTGGATTTGCCTGCGTGTCCACTCCATCAAGGCGGGATAATTAGTTTAACGTGTTTAAGCGCATAAGTGACACACGGCTGTATGTCTGAGTTACTCTCTGCGTGGGCACAAAGGTGCGCTTACCTAAATCTGTTTAGCTCAGTTCCTGACACGCTGCTAATTCTCCATCAAAGATTGTTTTTGAATGGGCACCATGTAATTTTATCTCCATATGCCATTTCATGCGGGTTGCATGAATCCCACCACGCCTTCAATTTTCTTACTCACATTTAAGCAGGGGTTGTGGCCTGGTGGAGTCAACCCTTCAGCCTGAAGATGTTGTTGGAGTGACGCGTATAGACATCTCCGCACAGCCCAGTACTTAACAAGGTAAGATGCATGCAAATGAACATTCAATGGGAAATTTGATAAAATATCCCTTAAGTGAGATCAGGCTTAGTGTAGGAAATACTACCCCATTCCACATATTACTTGCTACACACAAATGAATTATGGGATAAGCAGTCATCAACTCCAATAGGAAAGACAAGGAGGGAGCAAAACAGCATAGGTGCATTCAAGTTCAACAAGCCAGCAAAATATATAGACACTTTGTGTTGCTTAATATCTTTATTACACAAAACTATGTGCTATGTGAAATTCATGTCCAAATATAAAAACTGAAAGTGTCCGGTCACACCCTTTTCCCTGCCCATACTGATTTTCATGATCTCCTAAACCATTTATCACACATTCCTAATGTTCCTTTTTTGTAAAATAATTGTATTCCGGCCCATTGATTATACTTCATCCAGCCCTAGCTGGTGAGTATGACTGGAGCCGGAGAGTACGGCCCAGGTGCGGAGAGTACGGTCCGGGTGTGGAGATTCCGGTCCGACTGCAGGCGTAAAGATACTACTTGTAAATACTAAAAGTCATAAAATTAGACTTTGTCTCAGATTGCCTTTGTGAATTGGACCCTATGTTTTTAAATCAATATTTCTTACCTTAAAACCGATGTTCTTGTCCACGATATTCTTGCTGTCGATATTTCCGTGTCACGATATTTGTGTAAGTTGAAAATTCTAACTCGATATTTCTTCTAAATACCTTATGCCACTGTGTCTGAATCAATCATTCAATCAATCAGGGAATTGTAAGCACGCTACTCACCCGTGAGGGTCTCAAGGCGCTGGGGGGGGGGGGGGGGGGGGGGGGGGTACGCAGATCCGATTCAGCCAAAGAGCCAGGTCTTGAGGGTCTTCCTCAAGGTGCTCAGGGAGGGGCGCATCTGATGTCTGTTGGTAGCTCATTCCAGGTTTTGGCCGCAATGTGGGAGAACAATGTTCCGCCTGCACTGGCTCTGTGGATGCACTGGGTTTTGTCTGAAGATGTACAAATCATGCGTACTACCTGGGAATCTTGCCACTATGTGTGTGATGATATTTTTTGCATTGCATATGACTTGCATATTCAGTGAATGATATGACTTCCTATTCCCTAAATGTACTCATACACTGAGGGGGGGCATATAGCTACATACATCCCATCAAAACAACTGATTACATGGGGAAATTGGGCTATATGATGAAAGTCAAATTTTGATTGCTGCCATTCCTGTGGTGTTGTAGGAAATCTTATGTGGTGGTGTTTCCTCTGCAACATGGCTCCCAGGAATGAATTAAAAAAAAGTGTGATAGTGCACTTTGGGAAACCCCTCCTGCTGCGACTATTACACCCTGGAAGCTACCTGAAGCTAGGAGGTGAAGTGAAAATAGGATCTGCACATGAGTGGGGATGGCATGTGTCCTGCGAATCTGTCACTACAGCAGTGGATCTAGTTCAGTTATTGATCATGTCTGAATCCAACCTATAGTTCTCATAAATCTCTCCCTCTGTCTGCCCCAACAATGTAACGTGCACTCTATAAATGCGTTCCTGTGTCCTCCTTCTTCTCTGTGCTGCTGCTTGTATCCTCATCCTCCTCGCCATGACGTACAGTGCGGCCATTGTGAAACATTCTGAGGTCTTCTGGGGCTGTTTAAATAGTTTTCACCTGGTTACCAGCTGATTTGAATTGGTGCTATTTTGTAAGTGCTAAATTGCGAATCCTGGTTCATTCACAATTTGCAAATGATTCATACATAGCGTTGCGACTTCCAAATAGCGAATTCGCTAATACGGAATTGCTATTTGAAAATCGCAAAATTGGAGATATTCTGCCAATTTTGATGATGCATTGCGGAGGGCTATTTTGTGACAGCCCATTTTTGCGAATCGCACTGTTTGCAATCGCAAAATAGCTTGATGGATGTGCCCCAAAGACTTTGTATCTCGAGGGAATGTACTGGCAGACCAAACTGGGAAAAGGCCAGCCTACAGTATGATCAAAGAAGCACACATACTCCCTTTACAACAGGCACCAGAAACCGAGCTACCACAAGTTAAGCCGTACACGTGCGAGCGAGTTAAAGGAAACAGTATTGGCAGACAAAAGAAAGTGCTGGTTAGACAAGTGCTGCATGCAAACTTCTTATGGCCTTATATACCGACATACACCCACAGGAAAACCTGTCGTTCCACGTAACCTAGTTAACATACCCTTATCTCAATTGCATATAGGAACACATACAGCAAAAGACAACATGATAGCCGAACTCCAGAGTGACTGGTTTATCCCTAACCTTACTGAAGCAGTAACCATGTATTTAAACGGATGCACTGTCTGTCAATTGTGCTCACCCAAACCTAAACTCACGGTTGTGCCATTGGCTATTCACACACCAACGGGGCTGTGTAAGGTGCTATACATCCACTTTATCGATATGATTGATCAATATACCAACTATCGATACTTAGGGGGTGATTACGATGCCAGATGGACCCGAGTCTGTCTTGCATCATTATGGAACTGGAACTGAATGACCTCCAGTCATCAGTTCCAGCCTAGGAATTAGCATGCAACAATCCCTCTTCGGTAGCAATCCTATAATTTGCTATGAGAGCATGTATTTCGAACAGATGCATGCTCTCATAGCAAAGAGCAGGTGCGCAGTTCATCCTTGCACCCCGTGGAAGGCACCTCAGGGTGCCTACCACCAAGTGCAGGGATCAACAGGGGCATCATAAGTGCCCCCTTGGCTGCCATTCAGCACACTTGCACCTGTTACCCACTGCCTTTTTGCGCCGGAAAGGCCAGCATCTAAAGGCAGTGGGAAACTGGCATTGTAATCCCTCGGCTGGAAAGACGTGGCTGTGGTTTACTGTGGGCCTTTCGATTGGCGGACGGGCTCTCCGAGCCCGTTGTAAGCCATTCGGAAGACTGATTTGGATTCCCTTCCGACCGAGCCTATTGAAATGGCTTGGTAAGAAGGGAATCCGAATCAGTCGGAGCCCTTCCTGCCCACATCATAATCGGGCCCTTAATTGCAGTGCTACTGATGGGAACCCACCATCCCAAAAACAAGGACCAAATTAAGCACTAAGACAAGCTAACAGGCACTAGAGGACAAATTGCATTCGTATCTCCATGAATGAACCAAGACCATTAAGCTCCTATTTAAACAGGTCTACCATCTGAACTCTATGTGCACCGCCATCAAGCTACCATATCAAACACCTCAACCTAGGGCAGTACGTGAATGGTCGCAATTTTGTAAGGAAATAGAAGCAGTCCAAGTTTGAAGGACTCTACCGAGTGACTTTTGCAACACCTACTGACCTGAAGGTGGAGGGAAGAAGTGCAAGGGTCCACCTCTCCAACGTGCAGCTGAAACCTTCCACTGCAAACCACAATAAACTGTTGGACACTGAACTCCTTCAAACTTTTCCAAAGCAAAGAAATATCCCAAACACCAGAGGACCACAGACATATTTCTAGGCCTGGGCGGTATACTCCGCTCCGTTCACGGAGTTTGCAGAGTTTTCTGCACTCTGCGGAGCTCGTGGAGTGCAAAAAATTCTGCTTTGCGATGTGCAGCGGAGTTTTTTCCCCGCTCGCGATCGTGAACGGTAAGTTCGCAATCGCAAACGTTAAGTTTGCAAGCCCGAGCTCCCGCTCGGGTAGAATTCCTACCCGAGCGGCAGGAATACCAGCACAAACTGAAGTTTGTACTGCACTCGGCCACTCGCAGAGTTTTTTTTATAACTTTGCGGAGTTCAGAGTAGCAAAACTCCGCGAACTACACCCAGGCCTGCATAATTCCTGCATCCAACTCCAAGATCTGCAATGTTCCACAAATTATGTATTGTTGTAGAATCATATACACTCTGCTTACTGTGGGTGTGGCCACATTCATATGTTGCCAAAGATCTGCCTAGTCAAATGAGGTCCACCGCAACATTTGCACAGCTCTTGCGTGGTGTCCTCTCCCAGGTCACCTATAATTAGACTGAATACCGGATTATGACATTATCCGAGGTGCTCGTCAGGGGAAATTGGGCGGTGACATTGCTTATATTCATCACTGCAGCCTATCTATAAAACAATCTATGGATGCTCCGCTATCTTCTTGTGAGCTTCTAGTGACAGAAATCTGGAATAAAGGCAAAGTAGTCTGTGTGCTTCACACGATTTACTATCCTCTGGGTGACAATTTGCTCTTCATAGTACAAATCATGGAGGTCATTAGCTCATGTTTGGATCTACCATACCATATCTTCCTTGAAGCCTTCAACCTCCATTGGAATGATGTCAATAATCCTTTAGTCAGTGTCTTTAAGACTTTCCTCTCTGTTCTCATCTTCTCGCAGAGTTGTGAGGGACCTACCCACAACAAAGGGGGCACCCTCGACCTCATTATTGCTTGAGACAATATTTTTTAACTGGTTGACATCCTACCTTGTGACTGGACGGATCATCATAAAATTGCCTTCCACATACTGGAAAAGACCACTTGCAGAAAGGGACAAACTCTTAAAGCTAAACAATGGTCTCGCAACATGAGAGACGTCAACATACATGCTCTTACTTCCATCACTTCGAATAGACTTCAGCTTCCCCCTAATATGGCCAACATTGATGATCTGTCTGATCACTACATTAGCACTGTGGCTAATATCGTTGACACCAGTGCACCAAAACAGCTTAAACAGATTCCTCTCAAACCATCCAAACCTTGGTTTAATGGATCCCTTAATGACGATCGCAGTAAACTTAGCCTATCTGAGAGACTCTGGAAAAACAAGCCTTCCACCACTAGCCTCCATCAGCTAAGGAAAATGAGAAGGGCCTACAACAACAAAAATCTGCATTGCTAAATCTCACAATTTTAGGGCGCAGCTGGATGGCGCTAAAAACAGACCCAAGATGCTATTTGAAGTTATCAAAAGTCAAGCAAATCACTCTTCCAACCTCAATCTGTCTTCCTCGACTCTGCTTCCTAGCGGGGAGGACTTCAGAGTGCACTTCTCTGATAAAAGTAGGAAAATTGAACTGGAGCTGCAACCTGTCACTCCCATGGTGCTGCCTCTGATCTACGCCACATCATCAGCTGAGCTTGTGGTGCCCTCGGCAGTCTCTTTACTTCTTGGTTGCTCTTCCAAAAATGACGCCTTTTGGAATTCCTTTATCCTGCCAGATCTCACAGAACTACTCCACGTTATGGCAACTGTAAAACCGGCCAATCACTTCAGTGATCCACTACCTGTTAAATTCTTTAAAGATCTTAACTCGTCCATTCTACCTTTTTGGTCAAAGATCATTCATGAATCTCTCCTGCAGGGGAGCATCCCTGACTGCCTCAAAATGGGGCAAGTCACTTCTATCCCTAAGAAGTCCAACTTGGATTTATCTGATCTCAACAATTTTCGACCTATCACCAGCATCATGTCCCTTGCCAAACTGCTCGAGAAATGCATCCACAAGCAGCTCTGCAACCATATAGAGAAATTTCAACTACTTGACCTCTTTCAATCTGGTTTCAGAGCAGGGCATAGTAATGAAACTGCATTAACTCACATTTTGGATGACGCCCTGAAATCCCTTGATCAAAATATCCCTTTTCTTTTGATCCTTCTGGACTTGTCTTCTGCATTCAACACCATCAAACATGAAAACTTGATTAATCCTTTTCAACTTAGGATGGGTCTCACAGGAACGGTCCTAAAGTGGTTTACCTCCTTCTTACATAACCACACACAAAGGATTAAACTCAACCAGTCCCTTGCATCCAGTACCTCGGTCAGGATTGGAGTTGCACAAGGATCCGCACACTCACCTACACTCTTTACCTTTTTATGGAACCTCTTACTGTCATTCTGAACCATACTAACATCCACTACCACATGTACACAGATGATACACAACTTTACTTGAAGATCTCCTCTCTAGATGAAATTAAGATTCTAAATGAAGCTCTCTCGCAAACTCAACAATGACTAGCACAGAACCTTCTTTTGTTGAACGTCCTCAAAATGGAATTCCTGCTGATTGACACCCACAAGCACTCTGCTCCTACTCTTGACTGGCTAAAACAACTCACAGCCCTTAACTGGACCCCTCATGTGGTTGATTCCGCTAAACCACTAGGCATTACCTTGTACAAATTCCTGAATATTCAAGACCACATCAGTGCCACTATTAGGGGTGCCAACTTTCATCTTAACAACCTTAAGAAAATTAAGCCTTTTCTTCCGCCTGAAGACATACAGCCTGCAGTACAATCCCTAGTGATCTCACAACTTGAATAGGGTCTGGTGACCCTTGCGGGGCTTCCTAAAGCGAGCTTGGCCCCTTTCAGAGCCACGCTCAACGCATTAGCCAGGCTCATCACTGGCTCCAAAAATCACAATCGCATTATACCTGACTTGCTTCAGCTTAAATTGCTGTCTATTGAAGCGAGGATTCGTTTTAAAATAGCTTGCCTCACACATAAAGACTTGCACTACAACACTCTGGCGTATCTGGTAAACAAGCTTGTTCTTTCGGGCTCAGGTTAGAATTTAAGAAGTATGTTCACTCTACTCTTGAAACCACCCAAATTCAAAAAGAAAAGTACATACAAACGTGCTATCTCCAGCCTTGCTCCTAGAATTTGGAACGTGCTTCCTACTGAGATTAGAGTCAATTCTTCCACTGCTGCCTTCAAGAAACAGGCCAGGTGGCTTTTCCTGAGTGAACATTAACTTCAGCACCTGTATTTTGTTTTTTTGCTTCCAAAGTGTCTATGTTGGCTGATTTGACATTCATCCCAACTTATTGTGCCCTACTTATTTTATGATTGGTGGGTAAATTGCTATTTTACACCAGGGCCTCTCCGGATCTATACTAGCAGGGCCAATCTCAGACTTGACATTGTTTTTACTGTCATGTGACTACTCACTTTATGATTGTCTTGCTGAAAGTTGCTGGAAATCTTTTGCACGCTTTGTGAAACTTAAGTAGCGGGGCCACTATCTGGTCCCTGATTTGGATTGTTTATTCCATCTGGTATTACTTTGCTGACCTCTAATGTACTGAACTTATTCATGCTTTTGCCTCGATGTACAGCTCTCTGATACCCACAAGGGTCATGTTCGCGCTCAATAAAACTTAAGTAAATAAGCTAGTATTCCACACACAATACACAACACATGGTATCAGTACATGACCACCATATGCGCCCAGACATCAGCCAGGTCATGCTTCATTTGTTCGATTATACCAAATGCAGTAGGTGCAAACAGGCTTTCCTTTCCCAGGAGGAAGGCCTCAAAAAAGTTAAATGCCTTCTCCACCTGTACCTATGGAGGTTTAGGGCCAAGATACAACCCAAAAGAGTAGAACCTCATAGAATTGTAGTGAACATGACCTGCTTCAAGACCAGTCCCACAGAAATGTACCTCTTCACCGATCCTCGTGCGATTCAAACAGAGTTATATACATTGTGCATGCAGTGCAGCATAGAGGAGGATACTGTTTGGACATGAAGCTTTCCAGAAAAGAGATGCTTGGAGGTAGGCTAGTCACTGCATCTGTGCACAAACAAGTCCGCTTTCTTTTCTGTCTGTTGTCTCAGGGTGGTCCTTAGCATGTCTTCTTTAATAACTAATGGACGCCAGACATGGAGTTCCAGTGTAGGGCCATCCATCGTGATAACACAAAGGGAAATAAGTCTCATAGGGCAGGGTTGAATAACAGCATAGATAACCCATGTTAGAAAATATTGTACACTAAAATAGACAGGTACATTTGGTTGGAAGGAAAGCGGTAGCCCCTAATTGTACGGAAACTCACATAATATTCCTTGTGTTTCAGAGGTAAAGGAACTCAGCACTAATGAGAATTTTGGCGCAATACTGCACGTACCAGACATGCAATGGGACACCTCCACTCTGGTGGATACATTCTAGCTGTGGCATGAATTTGCCTACACCTATCTTGTCCCCTGATGGTGAGGCCTGTGCTCCCCAGTCACTAAACCCACCCTACCTTGGTCATTCCTTGAGAAGATCTGTCAGAGTTTTACCAACATTAGCTACAGAAGAAAACAACTCTCTTGCATCAGGCTTGAGAAAAAAGAATACTGATTAATTTGGCTTGGCACAGTTCAAGGATATTCCAGAAGAATTCAGACTGCTTTCTGACACACAAGTCAATTTGAGAGGGCCCATTCCCTTCTTCACAGGCTGAAAATAACCAGATGGGAGATGATGAAAATGATGAACAGTACTGAGTTCGGTCTGCACTCAAGGAAGAACTAAAAGCCATCTGCCTTATGGTGATACAACATCGGTATGAGTTGTACTTGAGTGTCACAATGGGGGGAGGGATGTGTTCATTGCGTCCTGTTCCAACGACATGAACAATAGGATTCTTACCATCCAAGTACTGCATCATTTACAAACCAACATGCATAAAGAGGGAGGTGTCCCTGAGCTGGACTGGTAATCCAGCTGCTTTTCCTGCCTTCACCAGTGAGAGACAGAACTATGCACATAATTGATGCATATTCTCAGTTTTTAGGTCTCGCCTAGGCAGCGCTTGCGCGGTCTCGTGGAGACATGCAGTATACACTATAGTGTATATAAGTTCCACCCACTCTCCACCCATCATTTTCATTGGCTGGTGTCCTAGATGGTGCCTTCCGATTGGTTGTAGGCTTGTTAGTCCCTCCTTATGATGGACATTTCTTCATTTGTGTCCTTGCACGGCTATTGGCCCCTTTACTGCACAGACTACTTTCTTCCAATGCCTTCTCACACCCCCATACTATTGCATTGCCAATGCTTGTTTTATTTGTCTCTGCCAATGCCTGTTTTATTTGTCTCTCCCCATATTTGTCTCTGCCAATGCTTGTTTTATTTGTCTCTGCCAATGCTTGTTTTATGTGTCTTTTATGTGTCTCTGCCAATGCTTGTTTTATTTGTCTCTCCCCACAAAGCTTGTTTTATCTGAGATCTCTGTTTAATTATTTAGGATTAATACAGCCCACGCCGCGGACCTTCTTTTAATGATTTATCATTATACAGCCCAAGCCGAGGATCGAACTCTGCTCTCCAACTCCAACGTCGGTAGCTTTACATGTTACGCCACCGCTCCTCGTTTCAAAACAAGCCCCCTTAGAGGGGTTTATCTTTGTGTCCATTGCGTGCACTATAGTGCCCCTGGGGCAAAAGCAGGGACCTACTAGAGTGCTTCTCTATCAGAATGCACTTTGCGGTCCCCCCGGGGCACAAGCAGGCATCCACTTCAGCATGCCTAAGCAAGCGTTTACAATGCAATAGGTCTCGGATTTACGCAAGTTTAAGCTATTGGCATTGTAAACGGCAGTCTTTTATTCATGTTTTAAAATCCAAAACAAAAATAAAAGGCATTGTTATTTACAATAACAATAGCTCAAACTCACGTATGAGAAGAATGTTCCTGTGCTAAGTTATCCAGGATGGTATATATATATATATATGCCGCCTGACTGACAGTTTGCTGCTTCTGTCATTGCATCCAGGTATATAATGCAACAAGTAACATTACGCCTACAGTAAGCCAGGACTATTGGCTTTGTCAATGACCGTTATTTGCATAAGATAAAAAAAGCAACAACTAGGGCTTCGGTGTATAGAATATTGAAAATGCTGCAGTTCTAAAATGATGAGACTGTGAAAGAACTATAACCATCTCTTTGAAGTTACATCCCAGTAAAGGGTGATTCTGCTGCAGAGGTAAGTTTTTTTCCCCTCTAAGGGTGAGGGCAAAAATGAGAGCCCGACAGGGACCCGCTTCAGCATCTGCTTTTTAGAACGGGGATGCTGAGCATCGGCAGGACCCGGCCCACATAAAGCCCCGGGTATTGTGAAGAATCAGGACAGCACCTGCTGCTTCAAGATGCGGCTTCGAAGCACATGGGTGTAGGGTCGGCCAGTTTAGAGGCCACGAGGTATGGTATGTTGTGTTTCCCTTCTTTTAGCACAGCTCCTCCGTCTCCTGCTATGACTACTCTTCAGTTCTCACATCACCCGAGCAGGGCCGCACTATATTGTTAATCGGTGACGTAGCACATATATCGGTGACTCGCGCTCCAGGCCACATGAAATTGCCGGGGTAACGGTATTATCCTGTGGCCCCATGGGTCAGTCAGTGGCAAGATCCCACGAACTCGCGAGGCAATAGGGAGGACCAGGCTGGGCCGGAGAGGCGTGGTGGGGAACTGTGTGTCTTCCTAGCGTGGTGGGGAACTGTGTATCTTCATGGCGTGGTGGGGAACTGTGTGTCTTCCTGGCGTGGTGGGGAACTGTGTGTCTTCATGGCGTGATGGGGAACTGTGTGTCTTCCTGGCGTGGTGGGGAACTGTGTGTCTTCATGGCGTGATGGGGAACTGTGTGTCTTACTTTTATTTGTGAACCAGCTATCAGGTCTCTTCATCTTGAAACGGTGGGAGCGTTGGAAAAGAGTCAGTCACAGCCTTTGAAATGACACCTTGTCCAGATTCGGAAGTTATGCAGATTTCGTGTTACCAGTGGCGTCACTAGGGTTGGTGTCACCCAGTGCAGTAACTCATGGTGACATGCGGTTCGCACCCCCCCCCCCAACCCCCCACATCCCTAGGGACGCCACTGTCAACGGTGCGCTCAATTAACTTCTGTTTCGTTTTCACGAGCGGATAACTATTTTTAGACAAGGATTCATCCACTGCGCCGTCCACTTGTAAATCAATAAAGATTTGTCTGCTGCTAAATGACAGGACTGTGAACCGCATATTTCCGTAATTAACAGGGATACAAATTGCTGAAAGGATTTTTTTCCCTGCGTTTCAAATTTTTTTACTTCCGAAAATGGTACTAGAGATATATATTTTTTAATAAAACAAGTGCAGAATTGTGCGGTTTTATATGAGCTATTCGTTGCAGCCTTGCAGTTTATAAAAGTGGGCTATAGTCCCTAACAAATATGCAAAATAAAAAATGTTTTAGGGCTAATTGAGAGTTAGTGGAAAATATGTAAATGTAACTTTCAATATGCGGTCAGCAATGATCATATTTGACACCCCTTTTCTGATTTATAGTGACGTGCCACTGGCGCATGATGAATGGGGCAATACCGCATCGGGGAAGGTGTAGGAGGTAGGAACGGCAAGAACTTGCTGCTAACTCCTCAGCTTTAAATATGAATAATTACGCGGACATGCTGTTTCCGAAAGTCATTCCCTATTTAAAGCTAATCTAGGAGTAAAACCACAAATATCCTAGGCCGGGAAAAGTGTGAGAACTAAGGGCCTAGCTACAAAATGAAGGGTGAGATACTGTGCTTTGCTGGGTTGTAAAGTTATGTTGTGAAATATATCATGTTTCTCACATACGTACCTGTCACTGCTCATTAATTGCTAAATAGTCCAACATGTGCGAGTTACTCATGGCAGCCATTATTAACATACTCTTTCTCGGGATTCCTGCAGTCTTCTAAAGGAAGAGTGTGCAAGGAACGCCTACATCCCCCTACCAGAAGCTATGGAATGCAAAACCTGATACGAAATGCATGTTCAATATATTTCTATATGTGTAAAAGAAAGCTAGTTATGCTAAACATCTGCCTGGTAATAAGTACACCTCTGCAGTTTCTCACCAGCTATCTACCAGGAACAGCAACTCGAAGAGCTAAGAAGAAACCTTGGAAATGAATGACCTAAGGGTAGCTTTTTACTGCCACCAGGATTAAAGCATTTAATAACGGAAGATATAAGAGAAACTCCTTACACTGAAAAACGTCAGAATGTAACAGTATTGCTCCCTTACCACCCCCTTCCCTCTGGTGCTCACTGTGCTTTCCTCACTGCATTTGACTTATTTTGGGGCTCCATGGTGGTCAGCCGTCTGTGCCCCACTCACTCAACTTCCTTCTGTGTCCCATTCAGTCCCATAAAGCGTTGCAGCTAATAGTTTTCCTCCCTCCACCCCGCACAGTGATGTAGCCAGTGTGTTATGGGCCGTAGTGCAAGAAAGGAATTGGGCCCCCAGGCCGCTGTTTGAAGCATGAAATACACTAATAATCAGTGTTCCCTAGGTCCATAAGGCCTCTGGGCCCCGGTTCCACTGCACCTGCTGCACCATAGCAGCTAGACCCCTGCTCCCTCACCCACTACCCAACCGTGTCGAGGGTGTACCACCTAAACAAAATTGGAGGCAAACATTTGCAAACAGAAAGGGTCCGCAAGTAACTCCTTCGCCTCTGTGAATGTCGAAAAAAACATTTACAAGCAGGCAGTGGTCTCTGGGACCACTGTCCGCTCGTAAAAAATGTTTAGAAAACTATTCATATTCATTTTTTAAACGCGTCACGTGTTCTAGTATGGAAATTATCAATTTCTTCCGTTCTACTTTAAGCATCCCTCAGATCATTTTAAACTCTCTCAACTAGGAGGACTGAGTAGAATTTTTCTCTTCTCACAGAATATAGAGTAAGAAACAGTAGATGTACCAATGTGAAACATGCTAGAAGTCCAATTCATGCTTTGGCCTTCAGTAAAATATGGTAATACAAATAATGTTTGCATAGGTCTCCCACATTTTTAGTACACAAATATAAGTTTGGCACGGCACTGCATTACAGCTACATTTCTGTAGTGTTCCACTAACTCTGAGTAGGCACTGAACCCATTAGCAGATGGTTCATTACAAATACAAGACAACCTAATATTTCAGCTGGGACCAAGGTAAATATACAAAGACAAACTACATTCTCAATGAAGTTACTGCAACTTTTCCTAAAAACGTTGTTACTGTGTGCACGTCAGTTAAAAGTGTAATACGTGTAAAAAAAGAGCTTTTTTTGTAGTGTAAGCGCCAGAATTTATTCAGGTTTAATGAAAGTTTTTGATCAAACGTAACAACAGTATTCACAAGTTAACAAGACATACTGAAACACCCTGACACTTGGCCGAGTACATACTGTGACAAACAAACGCCTCCGCGCGCATGACCCATCCCACTTACGATATGTGCCCTGGCACTGGTGAGGCATTGAGGAACCACCTGCCTGCGCCGCGCGCTCGGTGCTGAGAGCCACTGGAACAGGAACATGCCACAACTGCGTCATTAGAATTACTGAGGTGCTATCGTGCGCGCTGCCCAGCCAGAAACGGAAATATTTCAAGGGGCAGGGCAGCGCGAGGGCGGGCGTATGACTTCTGGTTTAAAACCGTTGCGCTGCTATGCGCTCCTCCGTGCCCCATACCTCCACATGGTGTCACCCCATGTGAAGATGTCACCCGGTGCGGTCTGCACCCCCCGCACCCCCCTAGTGACGCCACTGCGTGTTACTCTCGAGCCAACCAGACATGTGTAAGGCTCGTGCCTTCTCAAAAGTCATAGGACGTATCCGGCTTTTTCTTAGAAGTGGGAGAGTCACTGAAAGCTCTAGCCAGGTGCCTGTCTCTGGCTCAGCTTGAGGCCAATAGGGCAGAGCTTCCATATGGCTGGCCAGATCCACGCTCTATCCTCGAGCCCCCAGAAATGTAAAAACATCACACACCTTGGATATTAAAAAGGTACCCATTTGGTGGCTGAATGGCATAATGTGAAACGCTGCAGAAACGGTTTGCAAATGGAATCCGTTTAGTGCTTCTTGTTGGGGCGCTGCTTCTGTCTCCACCTACCGAAGCAAGAGAGGCAAACGAACCACAGCCGCGCTTCACCTCGTCCTGCTTCACTGCTTGTGCTGTCTCTGCCTCTCTCTGTCTCGCATGCGCACAATGTAAGGCATCGCGCGCATGCGAGACAAAGAGTGCGAAATAGCCCACCAATGAGACGGCAAACAAGCACTGAAAATGCAATAGGGCTCAAATTTACGCGAGCCCTATTGCATTTTACACAGAAGTGCGGGGGTATAAGAAGGCACTAACGGGAGGAGGTGGAGGGGTGGTTGTGGTGTAATAAGTGACAGACTACAGGAGGGAATGATGAGAGGCACAGGAACAAAACAGTTTTTCTAGTAAAGGGGCTGATAGCCTCGTAAGGATAAAAATGAATACATGACCGCCAGGAGGCGGGAATTGAGAAGCCAAGCACCAATGAGAATGCAGGAATTTTGTTTCAAGCCAATAAAAGATAAGGCTGGCAAGCGTGTGATGAGTCGATGCTTGTGCGTATGCTTGCACATGCGAGGCTGCAGGAGTGTACGGATGGCGAATTTCACGAACGCCAGGCAACCCAGGATCTTTTAATTTTTCTGCTGCCCGGGGGTCAGACACCACAGCCGGGAGCCCTGACGTCAGCCCGGAATGAGGGAGATAGGCGGGGAGGGGGCAGTAAGTAGGGAACCCGGTTCGAATCTCACATCGGCTCACCATCTTGAAATCCTGGGCAAATTATTTAATATCCCAATGCCTAAAAATACACAAAAATGAATTTGTTCTTGTGTCATGCAAGCAAGTAGTGCTGATATAAATTTTGCATTCCTCCAGGTCGAGTTTGCGCTACATAGCCTAGCCCTTCCTTTATTTTGTTTACCAATGAAATTTATTTTGCCAGAATGAGGCTTGGAACGCACTTCTCCTCACGTGTGACGTGTCTGCCAGCTAGCTATAAGAGTATGCACTGCGCGTCTATCGCTTTCTGCTTCTGTCATTGTATCCAGATATATGATAGAACAAGTGACATTACACCTTCAACAAAACCAGGTATGACGCTCGAGGGATATTGGAATAAATAGATTTTCAGCAACTTGGACGTAGAGTGTACTTAGAGAAAGGCAAATTGAACACTCTTTAATTAGGGCTGAAAAACAATCCTGGGTTTACCGGAAGTTTTTGGTGTTCACAAAGAGTGTGCTACTTCCTGTTTTGGTGTAAGCCGCTCCTCGAGAATTATTACTTTCAAATTAGTTGACTTTCACTATACTGGCCTGCGCACAAGAAAGTAATGCGCATTACTGCTATGTGTGCATCTTTTAGTGATGGCTGCCTTTCATTGAGAAAAACCTCACAAAAAGAGATGCTGCCTTTGGATTATCGCATTGTTCTAATCATTCGTTGTAAGTTATTGTAGCTGAAAATTGGGTGTTCGCTCTGCGACTGTCTTCTTCCTGAATTTGCGGCGAGATCCTTTTATGTCGCTGTTTGGTATGAATTGATTGTCCTTTGGAAGATTAGCTTGTGGTGAGAGGTTTGCTCGCTAGGTTGAATGTGGCTGTAGACAGGGTATTTATTATTCTTATTGTTTTAATCTTTGCGAGGTGTCATTTACATTTCGAGTTTTTGTGAGGTTAACTGTTCCAAATTACCTCTAGAGGGACAGTGTTCGTGTTAGACAGCTGTGGCAATAAAAGAATGTTTCTCACTCATACGTTTATCTTTCAATTAACTTATTAATAAGAGAAATTGCGGTGGCTGCCTTGGTTTAAAAAGCACTGGAGATTTTCATCTGCGAACTCCCTTTTATTGTTTAGGTAAAAGAGGTGCCACTCTCGTGTAAGTTTTGGCATTCTGCTATTTTAGGATGCATTTTAGCAGTGGTCTTTTGAATTTCTTCTTGCATTTTTACCTCTGCTAAATTTTAAGGCTAATTAATTCCAGGCCAGGGTAGACAAATTGCAGTCTTCTACCAAAGTACCTTAAAGACAAGCAGAAGTAAATTACCTATGCAAAGAGTGTACCATGTGGCAGACCTAGTTTATAAAGGAAAAAACGTGTATGGAGGGAATTAACACTCAGTGAAGCTACTGGTTTATCTGTGACGAATGTATAAAAGCTAATAGCGAATGAGGTGAATGCAGTGAGGCATAAAGACAAGCAAAGAAAAGTTCTTAAGCATCACTTGGCATGTGTCCATATGCAGGAGGAAGTATTTCCCCAGTTGTGGGGCAGCAGTGCAGCAAGTTGCCGTTGTTTGTTAAAATGCTTTGTGCTACTCGTAGATTGTTGAAGTATACTGCAAATTGCTACAAAGCGTGTGAGGAGGTACACTCACAGTTTTTTTAATTATGATTCAGATGACTCACAAAAATCTCTCTCTTCAATAGCCTGGGAAGTTCTATAATGAGTAATGGCATGCCAAATTGTATTTCCTGTAGGCGATTTTCATGATTTGTTGGAAGGTGAGTCTGCTTTAAATGTTGCTCCTTTTTTTTTCTTCTTTCCTCGTTCTATTGGCCTGCACAAAACCTCTGCAATCTGAGAGAGGTGGTCTTTGCGGGGGGCAATAAAGCACTGCAAAACTGTATATCACCACTATGATAGCAAGGCTTCAATATAAAGTAGACACCAGAAAACATTTAAAATAAATCTTAAATTCAAGTTCTGGGCTCTGGTTTCCTCTAGGGGTGGATGTTATCTGTTGAGCGATCTCATTTTTCAGGTCGAGCATTGGAGACCTCTTGTATATACTTCTTTAGTATATACTTATTGTATACTTATATGTGTATGTACTTTGGGTGTCTGGAGATCAACCCTAGGACTTGTCTGCTTCCGCTTAGGGACTTCTTTTCTGTTCAACTGCCTCTATTTAACTGTTTTGATAGAAAACAACCAGCAGAGGTCAGTAAAATACCAGAATCACTTTAGCGTTCTCTCCATTCCAGTCCATAGAAATTGTCTTCCATGAGCACCTGTAGAAAATATTATTTTTTTCACATTTTGTATTTTCAGTGATATGACCACCAAAGGCCCGGATTTTATATTAAAAACAGAGCTTTGGACTATACCATTTCCCCCTAAAAGGCATATTTATCTCCACGTGTTCCCATACCTAGCGTGTCACACAGTTTGCTGCTTACTTTCCCTCCATGTTAAAGAACAGTAGATGTTTCAGCACCCAGGCTAATGTGCTGCATAGCTATATACATAAGGTCCCAACGGCGAGACCGATTGCATTGCAAATGCTTGTTTACTTTTATTGTGTAATTTCCTACAAGTGGGGGTTTATTGCTGTAAAAACGCAGTCCTCAAATTGGTGGAATGCAAGTAGCTAAGGAAGTAATATTATATAAAACGAAACACAACAATTCCCTAACAATGTGACTGTCATGAAGTATGGGGTAAATGATGCCGTTGAAAATTCAACTAGAGGGGGAATGTTAATATTGATGTTGATGTAAGCAATGATACATATATGTACTAAAATGAAATTGAATCACTGTTGTCAGAATCCACTGATATGACTTCTCCATCAACAAGAGTCAGAAATGCATGGTGAGGCAACCCCGCACCCTAGGCCTGAGGTTACTTATTGACAGATCTCAGGTGCGGTGGCACATGACCAGCAGGTCAAACATGCGAACAAGAAAAACCCAAATTAGTCTCACAGATAGGCAGCAACACCACAATGGTCCTGGGAGATTGACCCCAATAAACCACATGTGGCCAGAGGGGCATGCATTTCCAAAGAACCATAAAGTTAGATGCCATGTAAAGTTAGGAACGCTCAGCCAATCAGGACTCAGCACACATTACACACACAATGATCACGTGCTAACCATGCCGGAGATCTCGACACGTTAGCCACTGGCATTCATTGTGTCTATGCAAGGTCGAGACCCATCTGCATTTGTCATCAGCTGGGAGTCATTTATGGCCTCATGACAAGGCCCATATTCTACTCCTGAAACAGGATCTATTAATTGTTTTATGATGCTTCAGGAAATGTATAAAAAGACATCAAAATGATTGTACTTTGAGTGGGTCTTCAGACCCATTTCTGCATGCTGCACTCCCAGCTGTAATGTTCGATTAAACCAACTATTCTTGTATTGCAAAACGCCTCTTAGTTTTGTTTTTTAAGGTAAGTTCATATTCAAGCAATAATAATGTAAATTCCTGTGCAAATCTAATTGACAGGTGAAAAGCATTGAACAAATGCAATAGACAAAAAAAGACGGATACACTTCACTGAGCATCAGGGGCTAGATGTCCTAACATTAGGAATACCGATTTCCTAAATGCGATTCTCCCTAAATTTCAATTAGGAAATCAAAATTAATAATGTATGAAGCTCTTTTCAGGTTCACTAGTGATTCGTAGTGGTTGGCAAATAGACCTACCTCATGCATATTAATGAGGTAGGTCGCAATTTGTGACTCCTTAGGAATCGCAGCCATCACAGGGATGATGGCCTGCTGAAGTCAGTAACCACCATATCTGTGATTGCTTTTTGATAAAGCAATCTTTTTTTTAAAACGGAGCCTGTGTTCATTGAGGAAAAATGGAATGCATTTGAAAAGAAAAAATGAAACTTTAAACTTTGTTTTTTAAGAGTAGGCAGTGGTCCATGGGAACACTGCTTGCTCTTAAATTACATTTTTATTTACAGTCTCATAGGGGAAGAGCTCCTTTGGGACCCCTTCACCTTCGCAAATAGGTTACAATTTTAAACTCTTTTTATAGTATTACTGTTTTGCAACCAGAATTCGGTAGCAAAACAGAAACACATACTATATAAATTCAGTATTTGGAAGTGACACCCTCAACATGTCTTTTCCAAAGAACAAATCGCAGATGCAAAACACGATTCTGTAACAAGTTAATGAATCACATTTTGCATTTTGTACACTTAAAAAAAGTATTTTTCTGGTCGCAACTGGCCTGCAAATTGGGACAGTTTGCAACCAGAGAAATGATTTGTACATCTGGCCTCAATAGCCTTCTTACTTTATTATAGATGCATTAGCTCTGTCAGATAGACCTAATATGAAACATACAAACTTCATCACACAATAATATCCACACACATGCACACACCAAACAATCCAAATGTACACAACTATATAAGTACATGCAGACATCCTGATGTGCTAGATGAGTGAAAAAGTGATTATATGGGGAGATGATCAATAGCTTACTGTTTTGTCATCTCTCCTCTAATGGGGATGATTGGTACTGGAATCTGTTGACATGTACTTACGTGGAGTGTAGAAAGAGCCCAGAATCAACCACCTTTTTAAATTATTGTTGGGGTGGGTACTTGAAGTGGCTCTAATCTGTTAGTTAGGGTGATTTCACAAAAACACTTGCTGTTTGGGTGTTTATCTATATTATCAGCACAGATACAATATTGTGTCTTGTGACTATCACTTTGGTATCTGGATCTGTCCCTAGCCTCATCATGTTTGCCGAAATAGACACAGATATCTCTCAAAGACATACTAGTGAGAAAGGCACACTGTAAACAAATAATGTAAATTCTGACTCAAATGGATTGACCCGTGAAAAGTATTGAACAAATGTAATTTGGTTTATTCAATGATGGGAGGTAGTGAAAGTCTAGATTGGGTCATTTTGAATGGGATGGAGACACCAAAAGACTGGTGATGCTAAAGTGTTTTTGCAAATCAGTAGGGATTGCATGATTGCATTCATGTGTAACTTTGATCACTGAAATTAATTCCACACTTATTTACAATGGCCTAACACTAGCACTCCTTTGTCCTACACATAAAACAGCCAAACAATGTTATCAACCCAAACTTGAGCTTGTTGTTTGAACTTGAAGTATTGCATTACATAGGCTTTGACTTTTTCAGGCATTGATTTTTACTAATATGCGGGAGCTTTTTTTTGTGGCACACGATTTGTTGAAAAAAACTGCCATTTAGGCCTATGTGATTTTTAGTGAAACTAGGCTGATGGCCTAGACTCACAAACATCCTTCTGTAGTTTTATGTGTAAGACAAACGTATGCTAGGACCGCTGAGCACCAATAGGTATAAGGGGTGTTACCTATGCTAAAGTGTTTTTTAGAAGATACCAGAGTTTCCCTTTAAACGCCTGTCTCCTTCTGAATTAGTTGTAGAAGGCAACAATATTGGCCAACCCTAACTGTGTGATTTGGAATTAAAATAACATGCGTTGGTAAGGCGCACATTCACTTTCGTGCTGAATTATTGATGTTTATTGTTACCAAATTCAAAGGTACTCATTTTATCGACTTCAGAAGAATGAAAGGCTGAGTGGTCCGACTGGGATTTGAGCCTGTGACCATAAGGTCAAACACAGACCCCTACAGTGGACGCTTTAGCCCAGTAAGCCATCAGACCCAGCTAATCATATTTTTTTACATGTTCATGTCCTGATGAAGTTGTTTTTTAAGAATCCTAACACATTGAAATGCAACCACAAGCATTATGGCTCTTTCCCTGCGTTTGGATCTTGAAATAACAAAGAAAAAGTTATGTTCAATACCATATGACACGTAATTAAAAGAGTCTCATATTGATATGCATATTTTAATTTATTGACTTTCATGAAATTTGATATTTGTCGCTTTGTCAATATTTTGTTTGGCGATTCATGTTAATAGATACATGTAATAATTACTTATGATAAATAATATAGTTTTCTACAGTCTTATGTATGCTTTTTGTTTTTTTGCAGTGCACATATAGTTTTTGTGCTTAAACATTATAGTTGCTAGGGAAATATTTTTGATACTAAAACCCATACTACAAAGTGCAGTTTGTGAATCAGGCCCTGGGTGAATACCCTCTCTGTTAGTCAGTTGGCAGCACTGGGTGTTTTCCACTGTGTTGTTAACAAGAAGAGTCATTCCTACATTCTAATCCAAGAATGAGATATTTGGAGAGTTCAGTGGGTTCATGTTAACCCCTGTAGTATTTATAACATTATTCAATATGCAGATGATGTGTCATTGTCTTTTGCCACAAACAAAAGCGTTACTGTAGACCCATGTTCAGAGCATACTTCACATATGTATAGGAGAGGTGTGTTGCAGGGATTCTGCACATACACAGAACTATGCACAGGAACCCAGGACTTCGGTGTATTTTGGTGTACCAAAAACACGCCTCAGTGCCCAGAACCCCTATCCGGCTAGCTATAGTATCCCATTCATTCTCCGTACTACAGCGGAGCTACCAATGATTGGATATCCTAAAACATGTGACTCAGGGCCTCTCAGAATTTGTGGGAACAAGACACTCTCTCGCTTAGATACTCATACCTGTTCACAATGTGAGTAACCAGAGACTCTGTATAGTTTAACATGCTTATTTCAGCTAACATGCTCTGTAATGCAGTACACGTGCTAACATTAGCAAAGAAATGCATAAAAACAATATAATCAGCTTGGTTACAATTCCATATAATAAGAACGGGGACAGCATATTATAATGACCGTGGATGAAGCCTTATAGCGCTTTACCACCCTCCCCGTGCTATAAGCTATGTTTATTATATCAGTGGAAGACCTCTGGGCTTGGACAGCGGAACCCCCTACCTCAAGTCTTAGATGATAGGATTTACATCTCTGACCAAGCACAGTTCTTCCTCTGGAAAGGTTTTCTCCAAGTGCTCTTAACTTGCATCCTGTGCAATATTAAAAGCACCCGAAAAGTCAGTAGCGCAGCTGTGTTCCATGTTATGTCTATGTGTGTGTGGGACGGACCAAAACCGATTAACCAGTGAAGTTGTTTTCTGGCCTTGAACATGATGTACAGATGAGAATTCAGATCACAAAAGAAATAGTTAAAGGCAGGCAGTTCCCATGTGAAGCAGCACGAGCAAGAGTGTTTACGAGAACCAAGGCACGTAGTGTCATGTGCATAAGCGGCAAGATGGTGGTGATGCAAAACACAAACTAATGCTAACTTAGCAGCGTCCGCTGGCACCCCTAAACCCTCACAACACCCTCCCCTTGGGCTGTCCTACGCACAGTGATCGAAGTAGAACACAGAGTTAAAAAAATCTGAGCAACAAGAGCTTATGAGACCTGTATGCGCAGAACGTAAAGTGGGTGACAAAAGGAGCAAAGGTCTTGTTTGTTTTAAAAATATCCTTCTGGCAGTAAGTACAAAAATTAAGAATAATTAAAAAAAAAATGTTTGGGTTGCCTGGTCTTATCAATCCATCAGTGTGTAGGCACAAAAGGTGGCGACAGCTTCCAACAGGAAATCATTGTCATTGTCAGAAAAGGTAGACGCCATCCAGTTTAATAATTCAAAGGAGCAAACATGGGTGCTTCCAGCACCAACGGTGGGCAACTTGTGTGATACTCAATGTAACTCTGTTGCAGGAAATCATGTGCCGCTGCACCAATATCCCACTGAGCTAGCAATGCGAGCGCGGCTGCACAGGCCATCAGACCCATAACGGAACAGTCCTGCTCATGAGACACTAGAGGGCCCATCAATAAGGCAAAGTCCGGGTCAGGAGGTGCTGTGTTTGTGAGGCAGAGATCCAAAGCCCATTGAAAAGAACATTCCAAGCATGAGAAAACTGGTTCCACGCAAGTGTACCATGGAAAGACAGATTATAAGCCACGCTTAGAGTGGCCAGTGGCAAGGTACCGTGGCACTGAAACATGCGGTTACGAAGCAGCTGTAGCTGGGCCGGGTTGTGAACGACCACAAGAGGGGCAGCCATTTCTGAGCAGGCAAAGCAACAGGAAGACCCCGGGAGCTAAGGCCAGTATTAGTGGCAACCCGACAAAGATGCTGGAAAAAATAGAATGAATAAAAGCAGGGATCACACCAAAAATAGTTTGAAAAGATGTTACAAGGCCAGAGCCCACAGTTTAAAAAAAATGAGCTAGTCCCGTTGTATGCGAAGCATTGAAGATAGAATGAGTTAGCTCACCAAAATGTTGTGGGAGGTCAGTGTTCAAAAGTGCTTGAACTTCTGTTCTTGTATTAGCCACCTACTGGACATAGGTCTCATGGGCAGAAGTGAGAGAAACTTCTTTCTGGGACAATAAAGCTCTTATTCGTCTCAGCTTGTCGAACTCTGCCTTCTAGGTTGGAATGGAAGGCCAAATTGAGATATCGGGACTCCCACGAGGTGGAGGAAACAGCACATTTTTGCAGCAAAATACACGTTGTGACACAGTCACAATGTACGGTATGCCTGTTAACATGCCACAGCATTTTTCATTATTCAGAAGTAAATAACTGTCATTAGACAACAGTGTGAATGTTGGCTTAATCGAGGGGAACGGTTTTCCTTTTAAAATGCACGCTAAATTAGGTGCCTCTAAATTACAAGCGCTGTGCAATTGTATATTTTTGCACACAAGGGAGTGTCCAATGGAAGAATCACAAGACTCACCAGTCAGATACACCTCTGTGTCATCACGCAAACATCTAAACATGAAGGGGAGTGACCAAACTTCATGAAGGAAGGAGTTTCCTAATGGTTCTTAGCGTCCTAGGGGAAAATGTTTCATGCATGATTTCAATTTAAATAAGGAGAATGGCAGTGTTATATACCCATGAACGAGCCAAACTGCAGAGTTTGTTTCCGCTAATGAGAATGGTAAAGGGTCTACTTTTTCTATTTGTAAAAGGGTATAAGTGGCATCTTTCATGGACATAGACTGTTGTCTTTCAGTCAAATTAAAAGGCAAAAACAAAGAGGATGCGTTTACATAGTCCCATGGCAGGTGACCCATTTTAAGCGTCTGCAAGGTCCATGCCAACTGCATAATAGAGCGCAATTGTTTCTCACCATGATGTAACACAAATACATCATCCTGTACAATATCCACAACAGAAGAAACAATATTGTCCAATGTGTATATCCTGGAAGAAAGGATATTAATACTGTTATCTACCACAGCAAGAACTTTTTCAAGATTAGCTTGGTCTATAGCCCTGAAACGTGAAGCAGCTTCAATTTGCGACATTTTCCAAATTTCATTGTAAACTGCATATATCCATCGTTTAGGCCTTGGGCCAATCGGGCCTTTTATGAAATCTGATAAATCCACATCATTCGATAACATTGACAAATGCTGTTTAACAGAAGCTAAGTTAGAGTGTTGTAACCATGTTTGACATAATTTACCAACATAATATTTTGTAACTGAATGTCTTGTTGAAAAACGTGGATCAGGCCTATCCTATGTGTAACCTGGAGCCCTGTTATGGAAACGCATTTGGCATGCATCTGCACTTGTCTGCCAAACCAACCACCCCATAGAGTCAAGATTCGATATATTAAATGCTGCATTTGTAAATAAAGACTGCAACTCCTCAAATGTGTAGTTGGTAGTAACATTCCAGTCTCGATATTCAGCAAGGGAAGGAAAAGCAGGAGTCTTCAGTTGTTTAGCCGTAGCTAAACCCAGACAAGTAGTCTGATAGATAGAATCATTTAAAGACAGTATTTGTGTTGGTATAAGACATGCACGATACAAAGCTTCTGTGCCCTGCACCTGCCAGGTTTTGGAACCCCAAACTGATTTCAAATCAACTACATTTTTCCAATGTTCATAGCCACCCACCACCAATTTAAGGATGAAGGAATCAGAGTATCACAATTTAGTGAGGGTAAGCATAACTTTTGTATTTGATTTAGAATTCAAGTTAAAATAGTAAGATCCAGGGTTTGACTTATCAAAACTTGAAAAATATGTACATTTATCAAACAGGGTCTTAGAACTCACTATTGGTGTGTGGGCAAAGTTCCCATTGAGTGTAATTAAAAACAGCGCTAAAAGTAGTTGCTTTATGCAAATAATGGTGGCCATAATGCTAATAGTAAAACAAGTCAGCATAATTTGCAGAATTCAAATACAAGTCTTTAGCATCAAATGCTGCATAGTATTTTAAATCAGAAAACAGAGATTGTATTGCCCGCACATCCCAGTCATCCAAAAGTATGGTATATTTAACCACATCACCCATTAAAACACGAAGTACATTTAGAACATTAACAATCTCTGTCGGACCATGAATTTGAAATGGGACTGTATCCCACACTATGCCATCCGTAACTGGCCAGGCCATAATGTTGACGAAAGTCAGGTCCCTCTTCATGATGTGCGATGAAGAATGCAGGGCCAAAGTTCCATCTACCAGTTCTACAGCAGAGCGTTCTTTAACCCCTTCTGTGCCCCGCCCTTTCCACGCCCTGTGTCGGGTGTTTCATTAGTGGGTGGGGTTCATGACGAGATAGTCTCGTCATGGGCACAGCGCAACCGCGCTCCATGACGAGACTATCTCGTCATGGGCACTGAAGGGGTTAAGGTAGTGTCTATTGATCAAAAGAAAAAATACTGTCACAAATCCAATGGACATAAATAGAACAATCATTTGCAATGCAATAGGTCTCGCTTCTTTAAGTGAAGATTTCAAATGGAAATAAATACTGGTGTTTGATGATTTACCTATTTTCTTTTGTCCTCCCTGGATATATTATAACCGGCAATGTCGATACAATTGCAAATAGTTCACAGGAGTCAATTATTCCAATAAAGGCTAATATTACCCAGAGGAGTATTAAAGCCCGTCTCCAAGGCGACTACTTATCCGTGTGAGTTAACTTACAGCATGTCCTGCAAGCAGTGCTGGAAATGAGGGGATCCACCTGGATGCGGGATCCGGCAGCTATCACTGGGCCATGTCAGGGACCCTCCCACCCCCCAGGGAAAAAAGCAGACTGTCCTGGGCACATTCAGCAGCACAGAACTTTGTGTGCTTTGCAGTCAGTGCATCATCATTCAAAAGTGGGGTGGGGGTGTACTTCCTAATTTCAGTCCCCACTGTACTCAATAGATGCCTCAATTAAAGGGTCTTCAGCACTCTTATTCGTCCAAGCTGGGGGCTAGCTGGAGGTTAACACTTGATGCTAGGACACAAAGACAAGGAGCTTGTCACTTCACATGTACTCAAGATAAACTTTGATTTGGGGGCGGGTTTTGAGTTTTCCAACCTTGCTATGAAAGAGGGAAGTATGCACTGTAAGGAGATCAGATAAAACAATGATTTGGGGGCGGGGTTTGAGCTTTCTACAGTTAGTGTGAAATTACGCATGCACTGCAAGATCGTAAGATAACCATGTAAATGGCACTTCCTAACAAGTCTTTGAAACTGCTTGGAGAAGCCCTTTTTAGCCCTCTTGGAGCAGCACAACATTGAGGAAACAAGCGGCCGTGCGGCCGCGAAAGCAATCGCGATAAAACATCAAAGCGGCCTGGTTGCACTTTTTGGAGCCCTCTCAATAAGTCTCGCCAGACCAGTGCATGCGCTGGGTCAGGCGAGACCTAAAAATAAGGATGAGCATCAGCCAAATATATATCCATGGGGGAACCAAATAAGTGTGTTAAACCAGGAGAGAAATGTTTTAATTTTGTTGGGGTCAAAGTCGATGTTGAATGAGAGTCAAATGAAAAATGCGACTCGTTCCTGGCTGTGGCATTTAATCCAGGTAAAGATTCACTTATAGGGTAAGTATAATCTGACTCTTCATTGGCAGCTGTGGAATGTTGGGCCAGCAAAGGATTAGCAACAGAGTTTCATCTCTATGGCAGTGTCAGGATTTCCTGGAATAGAGGCATACGGTGAAGCCGGTGGCGAACTATTCCAAATCTGCCAGATGTTGTAGCTGGACATTGTCAATTGAGACGTTTCTGTTGTCCATGCGACTTGGAAGTAGTGGTAAAATTACTGTACGAGTTCCCTGCACGCCCAGCACTGGACCTAATTATTTTTTGTTCTCCACCTTCTCTCGGACCAGTTCTCCAACTTTAGGCAGCCAGACAATCACTGGAATCTGCAGTGTACCATCAGCAGCGGCAGGTAAATGTTCTTTTGCAAGACAGTCTCTTGTGTCTTGTAGGTTCGGTAATACAGCACAATGTTCATCTACCTCAAAAGGGACGGCTGCAGCCGCCAAGTCTAGACGATCAAGGTCTGGTACAAACATTTTAATGCCAAAGAGCAATTCGTAAGGGGTCCGCCCACCCAGAGGTCTTCTAGGGAGATTATTAAGAGCACGTTGTACGCTATACAAATGGGCGAGCCAGTTCCTACCTGTGCCTAGGACTCTAGCCGTTAAGGATTGCTTTAAGTCACGGTTCATTCGCTCCACAACAGAATTGCCCTCAGGCCGGTATGGAGACAAAACATTTCCCTGCAACCCCAAAGACCGCATGGATTCTTTGTACGCCTTAGAGGCGAACGCCGGACCATGGTCCGAATGTAAGGTGCCCACTGCAAAATTTCCCACAATGACACGCAAATCCCTGACTACAGTTCGAGCATCAGTGCTGCGTTATGGCCAAACCCATAGAAAATGTGTGCACGAATCAACTGCAACTAAGATGAATTTATAGGCAGTATCAGAAGAAAATGGACTGCAGTGATCCAAATAAACACAAGCAAATGGTCTATTGGATATGCATAATGGTGTTTGAGGTGGACGAATGACAGTAGACTGCTTGATTTGCTGACAATTGTCACAAGAAAGCACATAAGTATGTGTTTGTTTATATAAGCTACGCCACCAGTAAAGTTGTTGCAAGATACTGACTGTAGCAGACACACCAGCATGCGCCGAGGCCATGCCCTCGTGTGCTGCGATTATCAGTGTAAGCCTGCGGTCCACGTTGGGAATCAACCTCTCACCAACGTTATTAATTGTCTCATAGGGAACGTTATCAGGGTTTAAATAAGAGTATTTGGAAGGGAAACCTTTTGGATAATTACCTCCCTTCTCAGTAGCAGCTATAGCTGTCAAGATCTCATCATCAATCTTACTCATGGATCTTGTAACTGCTGCTTCTAAGCATGTGTCCACTGCTGACTTAGCTGCTACATCAGCCAAGCTGTTACCAACCACGTGTACTCCTACAAGTTGGTGGCCAAGAATATGAAATACTTGTGTGAGCGGGAGGTGTTCTTTCAGCTCTGCCACTCAAACCCATAGCATTTTATTCTTAATTGTCTTGTCTTAATTGTCTTGCCTTTGGAATCAGGGTAGTCATTTTGAGACAAAAAGAATAAATTGTCATTAAAAGATTGTACACAGTAAAAAGGGATCGCTTAAAATCAAAGTAGTCACATTAGGATCTGCAAACTCCAGTGCGAGAACCAAAACACGCAGCTTGGCCAATTGGGCAGTATAGTCGCCTAGGGCCCGTGTGTGAACCACACTGGACTTAAACTTGCCGTTGACTATGGAACCAGTCACAATCGCACAGGCTGCAGAATAAGAATGCTTAGATCCAATTGCCGGTTGCACCGAACCGTCAGTGTAAATGATATAAAGGTATTCCTCGAGCGGGCACATACACGGAGGAGCTGGATGAACAAAATTATATTGCGGTGATTCCTGAGTCTGTAACGAGGAAACATAGATAAATGTGACATGTCAATGATGTAGCCCATTGTATCCACCATGGATGTAAAGCTTTGGAATTAGGAACATTCACCTTTGTCACTGCTTCCAGAGCAGGATCTGGTGTTACCACCAACATGCGTTTTCCTTGTGCCAGGGCGCATTCTTTCAGAATCGCCAACTGGAATGCCGTCAATAATTTTTCGTCTGAGGAAAACCCCAGTTCTGCTGAAGTGTACAGGTGTTACTTATAAGCAATATGAACTGTGTCTCCTTCATTAAACGTCAAGTATTGTGAAACCCACCGCTCCTCGGACAATTCTTACCAAAAGGTTATTGTGGTTGTCACAAGATAACAATCGTTTAGAGTCAAGTAAATCATTTGTATGTTCCAGAAGTCAGCATGCTTTCGCAAATGTTGATTGCATCAAAGCATAGAGAGGCTTGATACGGTGGGCATACTCTGGTATGTAAGTACGACCAAAGTTCAAGAAACCCAGCAAAAATTGAAATTTTTTCAGGGTTGTAGGAGGAAACAAATGTGCACACTTCTCCAGGAAGTGCGGTGCAATCCGCGTCCCTGACTATTGAGCTCATAGCCCAAGAACAACACTGCGAATTCAGCAATGTGTGATTTTGCAAAATTAAATTTGTATCCGTAGTCCGCAAACTCCAATATGATGCGGTCCACGCGACAAAGATGCGGATATAACTCGTCGTCTGTGAGATAAATGTCATCTACATATGAATACGCATCAGGGTTGATTGTGTCTAACAATGCGACCACACGTGTGGCTGTTTTTATAGCCCAACGCTAACCTTTTAAACTGTTTTTGTTTGCCGCCGTGTGTAAAAGCTGCCCACTGACTTGACAAGGGGGACAGATTGTGGCTAAAAAAGCCATTGGATATATCTAGGGTTGTCTTATATTTTTTCCGAACTAGACTGTCCACTAGGGCTGAACTATGGGTATTCTGTACCGCATTCGTCGGACAATGTCAGTTTAAATGACGGTAATCCAAAATTATGTGGTACGACCCGTCTGGCTTGGTTACAGTAAAAAGAGGGTTATTCATCGTTGACACACATGTTTCAATTACCCCTTGAAACTCCAATTGGTCTAGTACATGGGTCTCCAACGAGTAGCTCGGGAGCTACTGGTAGCTCGCCAGTACCTTCAAAGTAGCTCTCAGAGGTGAAGTCAAGCCCAGTATAAAATTCAGAGAGTAGGTGCCTATTAAAGAAGGCAGCACTGCTCATCTCAAGACCCTTAGAGTGACAGTCACTAAAACCTATGGCAGTAACTCATACTAACACTCAAACACACACTGTATCGGCGTATAGGGCCTGCCACTTGACACTCTGTATCCAATCTCAATATAACTAAGCCACAAGGAGATTGACCATGTTCTAGTCCCTGCTTTATCAATCACAACATGTGTGTGAACAGTGGACCATGAAAGAAGTAGGCAGCATTAGCATGCGCAGTAATCAGTGCTGACCCACCAAAGTGTGAGACTGCAGGAGCCAGAGTAAAAATGTGACAGTTGGGTGCATGATCAGCTCAAGACCTAAGGAGAACAGGGCATGATCCAGACTAGAGAAAATTAAGAGAATCATCAGCATTTATGTGCGTTCATAATAAACACTATTGTTTCCTGAAAGCTACGCCTGGTGTCATGCCCCAGCAAATGTGTATGCTAGCCCCCATTATAAGGGTGTTATCTCTGATATAATTGTGTCCGTTCCTGGCATAATAGTGCCAATGGCATAATAATAGTCATTCTTTACTATTTTGGGTATTTTTGGTCAAGTTGTGGTATACTGGCAGCCATCATTTACATACTAGGAGCATGACTGGCCTACAATTGCCTATTCCTGGAATATTAATGGTCATGACTGATATATGGTTTCTGTTTTTTCTTATGGAAAATTGAGTTTGTTTGCCCAAAGTGGAAAGTGGTATTTGATAGAAAAATGTGCATTTTCAGAAGCTAACCTGATGAATGATAATTCAAGTTAAGCTGGGGAGGCCTACTGTTGTACTTATGTCGTTTGTACCATAGGGCATGTCAAGATTTGAATGTTACTTCATAAGTCAGGTGGAGGCATTTTATATTGATGAACGTTTTCCTGGCATTTCTGATGGTTACCGCACCTGGAGTACTTGGGTGATAACTACTGATAATCCTGCTTATGGTGGTCATAGTGCAGTCACTGTTTTACAGTTATAAAATTAGGTAGTAGCTCAGGAAGACTTTCTTTGAGCAGAAGTAGCTCTCACTACAGAAAAGGTTGGATACCCCTGGTCTAGTATTTCCGCTACAGGAGTTTTTGCCTCCCTATGGATGGGATATTGGAGTTGGGCCTGTGGCATGGACCACAATGGAATCTTGTGATGGGAAGATGTTTTATCCAAACCCACCTGAGCATGGTATAAAGCCAGTGCAAGCACTGAAGCTCATTGTTGCGCATGCTCTTTCGACACCGTGTGAAAAACTAGGGAGGATTGCCTCCTCCCCTCTCAGAGCTGCTAGAACAAAAGGAGGGGGCCAGTCTGCCTCCGCTAACAGGATGTCATACAAAGAAATCAGACTTTCCCCCAAAAAACCCTTAATAATGCGTTTTATGTCACCTTCTATGAGAATACTAATTTCATATAGTCTATCAGGGGGAGCCACTCGGGTGTCAGCAGTTTCAACTGTGATGAAAGTATCAGTTGCTGTCGGCTCCAGAAATGGACGCAGTGCTTGCCGCACTACTGTAACCTCCGCTGCGCTGTCTTGCAGCGTTACTGCCAATTTTAGATTCCGGAGTTCGGTCCTCACCGTCCGTGGCATACCTTGCAGATAAAGCGGCCACTTTCTTCTTCTGGAATGGAGGGCGCTGACGAGGAAAGTCCTCTTGTTTACCCTTTTCGTCACTTGTCCGTGGCTGCCCACATCCCTGCGGGGCACCTTGACCTGTTCCGCGATTCTGGCGATCACCTCCACTGGCATATAAGCCTGATGCTTCCTGTGAAGAATGAGGAGAACGCGTATCAGGAACCTGAAATTCATCAGGAGATTTAATTCTCGCGTGGTCACGCAGTTCATAAGTGGATTCTGGGATCGAAGGTGTAGGGGACGATGCCCGTCCCCCTTGCTGTTGTTGTGTTTTTCCCTGTTTATTATTCTTCCAATTCTTTTTAGGGAATTGTGGACGGCCTCCTTGATCAGTTTGAGACGTCTGTTGAGCCTGTGGTTGTGCAGGTACTTTAGCAAAAGGCTTAATACCCAAACTATTACGCCCAACTGTTTTATAAGCCTGGGCTATAATCTTGGGTAATTTGCGGGGCTTGCCTTTATCTGGGACAAGTGCCAAAGCATTAGACAGCTGACAGTTGACTGCATCACCCTTAACATTAGCAAGGATTAGATCAGCAACCACGTCATACACTCCAACTAACCTCATCCCCAATTCAACTGCCGCCTCTGGTCCATGCTCATCTTGAACAGCACGGACCATATAGAAACTTGAAAAGAAAACACTAAGGAAAAAAGTAGCAAGACAATGTTGGGTCGTAATCCAAAATAAGAACAATACCTTTTTGTAAATCTCAAGCTTGAATCACCTATAAAAGTGACAATATAGGTAGGTAAACCGTCACCAATGTTTTCCGGAAACAGGCGAGGGGATTGTTAACAAGTACTGAGAACTACTAAAGAGCCTCGTAAATAAGTACCAGACCAAACGTGAGGTGAGCCATGTTGCTGGGATTCTGCACATACACAGAACTATGCACAGGAACCCAGGACTTCGGTGTATTGTGGTGTACCAAAAACATGCCTCACTGCCCAGAACCCCTATCCGGCTAGCTATAGTATCCCTTTAGTTCTCCGTACTACAGAAGAGCTACCAATGATTGGATATCCTAGAACATGTGACTCAGGGCCTCTCAGAATTCGTGGGAACAAGACACTCTTTCGCTTAGCTACTCATACCTGTTCACAATGTGAGTAACCAGAGACACTGTATAGTTTAAAATGTTTATTTCAACTAACATGCTCTGTAATGCAGTACACGTGCTAACATTAGCAAATAAATGCATAAAAACAATATAATCAGCATGGCTACAATTTCATATAATAAGAACGGGGACAGCATATTATAAAGACCGTGGATGAAGCCTTATAGCGTTTTACCACTCTCCTGTGCTATAAGCTATGTTTATTATATCAATGGAAGGCCTCTGGGCTTGGACAGCGGAACCCCCTACCTTAAGTCTTAGATGATAGGATTTACATCCCCGGACAATAACAGCTCTTCCTCTGGAAAGGTTTTCTCCAAGTGCTCTTAACTTGCATCCCGTGCAATATTAAAACCACCCGAAAAGTCAGTAGCTCAGTTGTGTTCCATGTTATGTCTATATGTGTGTGGGACGGACCAAAGCCGATTAACCAGTGAAGTTGTTTTCTGTCCTTGAACACGATGTACAGACTAGAACTCAGAGCACAACAGAAATAGTGAAAGGCAGACAGTTCCCACGTGAAGCAGCACGAGCAACAGTGTTTACGGGAACCAAGGCATGTAGTGTTATGTGCATAAGCGGTAAGATGAATGTGATGCAGAACAGGAACTAATGTTAACTTGGCAACGTCCGCTGGCACCCCTAAACCCTCATGACAGGTGTTTCCTGAAGCACTGTCTAAAGGTGAAAACATATTAACCACTGACTGGAACTAAAATGTGTTTTACATTTGGATCAGTGGTATGTCTGCAGACACCAACCTCCTTGAACCACCCAGGACTAGAAAGAAGCTTGAATTTTGAAAAACACTAGCTTTGCTATGTTAGAAATGACGATGAGCTGTTGCACTGCAGAGGTGCAAGAGTGAAACTCGAGGCAATCTACTAAAGGAGACAGGAACTGGGCAGTGGCCATGTCAATATTGGGGAAAACCTCAGTGCCTTACAAGTAGAGATTTTGGCAGTAGTGGCTGCTATGGGGCAGGGGCAGTAGCAGAGGGGTTGGGGGGGGATTTAAAGAAAAGGAAAAAGATAAAAATCCACTTATCTGCCAGGCCCCAACCTCTCCTTCGTGCCCTTTGGTAAATGCAGCAAACAGGAAACACACAGGCTCTGAGACTCCCCTAAGCCAATCACGACGCTACTGTCACCAGCACAACAGCATTATCATGATTGGTCTAAGCGGCCTGGTTCAGCGATCAGACAGGGAGTGGGAGTCTGAGCTTGTTCTCCACCTGGCTGTGCAAGACAGCCGGTTGGAGAAATGCTAAGTGTGCATGACTTTTTGGTTGGCCCAAGACGGCCGGCCAAATCGTTATGAGCACTTAGAAAGTGTCCACCTCTACCCCTCCTGCTTTGTGGGCAACCCAGCTCCACCCCGCACCCAACAGAGCCAGTACAGAGAAATAAAATGATAATAACATGGAGTTATTATCACGTTATTATTTCTGTAAGGTGATGCTCCTCCGCCTTAGCAGGGAAGCGCTGCTGGATGTTGGTCTGCCTTCTACATGGCCACACTCACGTAATATCTGATGCAGAGTACGTGCTAACTGCAAACAGTTGGAGCAAGGAGGTAGAAGGCTGAGCCTCCACTACTGCAACATACACACAATAGCAACATCATTAGCTGTACAGCCTCAAAAGACCCAGTGCCACAAACCCACTAATTTAAGAATTTGGAAACCATTGTACTAATTTACTTTAGCAGACCGGTTTCACAATGGAAAAAACACTATGGACGAGTTGTGAATCTGTACCTCTAATTTATTTTCTTAAAATGAAGAGGTTATATTGAGTCTGGAAGAATAGAGGCAGTAAATTCCAAGTCGTGGCTATCACCTCTATGAGTGAGCAACCACCAGTATGGGCCTTTTTTAATCTGGGAAGAACGACCAGATGACACAATTTAGAGTGAAGAGTCTCCACAGGTAGTATCAGGAACACAAAGAAGACATGTAGCTTCCTTGTGTAGGAGTGTAGATAAACTTTAGACACATAACTGAGCCCTTGATTAAACTTCTGTTTAGAAACAGATAGTGAATGAAGCTAGTGCAAGAGCCTAGAAATTGAAGATTGTCTATTCGACACAAAACTAGGCGAGCTGCTGCATTTTGGACCATCTGAAGCCTTTGAAACAAATAACCAGGAAGGACTGTCAGCAGAGAATTTCAGTAATTGAGCTTGGCTATTACTAAGGCTTGTTAGAGACTTTCCTGAAAGAAGAAGAAAAATAGGTAAGAATCTTCCTGGTTAGGATCAAAAGATGAAAATAAGTGGAGGTTAAGACATGTATGTGCTCCTCAAAGGAAACACAAGTCAAAACTAATCCAAGATTTCTGGCACATTAGGCAGGGGTAGGAAGAGGGCCAAAGGCATCTGGCCACCATTCTGTAGTCTGCTTGTATCAGCAAATGTAAAGACCTCTGTTTTATAAGCATTAAAGACAAGAGAGTTCTCTTTCATGCAGATCATACATTTCTGCAAAGGATTGTGTTTGTCACTGTATAGCCTGAATATGATCTGGGTAATGTTTACATAAAGATCAAACTTCAGCCCAATTCAGCAGGTGCTACGGCATATAGACTAAATAGCACTGGGCGGAGCACGGATCCGTAAGGCACCCAGATGAAGATGAACTTGGTAGAGGACCAGAAGTTAGCTAATGAAACTGCTTGGTAGCTGTCTCTCAGATAAGAGGGTAACCAGTTATAGACCTTATACTTGAGCCCAAGTCCCTCCATATGATTCAAAAAGATGAAGTGGGAAATTATATGGTAGGCAGCCAACATTTCAAGTAGTAATAAGTCTGCGACTCTTCACACATCTCAATTTACCAGAGATAATTGATGCCCTTCGCAAAAACAGAATTAGGATTTAAGTTGTTGCTAAACCCCGATTGTACAGAGTGCATAAGATGGTGCTTTTGAAAGTAGTTACTGAGTTGATGATTAAAAATGTTTGGAAAACAGCTATGTCTAAACATTTTGCCTTGCTCCTCCTATTTTTCTGACCTCTTTTTGTTGCCATTAAGACTGTGAGAGCTTTACCATTGCCAGCCAGTGATGAATTGCTTGTGCTCCCTCCTCTAAACATGATAACATTGGCTCATACCCATTTGGCATTTTTATTTTACTCATGAGTCCCTAGTGAAGTCCACTACATTTGTCCAGAGCCTGTGAATTAAATGCTACTCGTGGGACTGCAGCACTGAGTGTGTCACCCACACAAGTAGCCATTTAAATATGTCTCTCAGGCCTGACACTGCAGAGCCTGTGTGTGTGGTTTTACGGCCATGCTGACTTGGCTTTTAAAACCCCATACCAAGCCTTAAACTCCCCTTTTATTACACATAAGTCATCCCTAAGGGAAGCCTTAGATAGCTAGTTCAGCAGGGTGCTGTACAAGTAAAAGGTAGCACATGTACTTTTAAATTTTGCATGTCCTATAAGTGAAAAAAACCTAAATTAGTTTTTCACTACTGTGAAGCCTACTTATCTCATAGGTTAACATTTGAAATTCCTTATTACACTTTTAAGCTGCAATTCCTGATTAACAAAGAGCAGCTGTGTCATGCTTTATATCAATGGAATAGTAATGATAGATCCTCTTTTCTGGTAAAGTTGAATTTAACATTGCTATTTTAGGAATCCACCGTTAGAAAGTTGGCATTTCTCTGCTCTTTAAACTCTGTGTGCATACTCAAAGGACTGGTTTCCTACCTGTACTGAGGATGGGGCCATGGCTAGGAGGAGAGACCTTTCTTTGAAGTCAACCCCGCTTTAAACTGCATATAAGTACAGGGTCTCTGACACCACCAGAACAGACACATATGGAACTGTAAAGAAACTCTGTCAGGAAGAAGAACTGCTGTGCTGGTCCAAGGACTGTCACTATGCTGGACTGCTGCTCTTGAAGTACTGCTTTTCTGCTGTGCTGCCCTTTCTCCTGCTGACCTGTGATGCTGCTGAGGAAGAGCTAGACTCTACCTTGAACACAGAGTGAGCTCTAAGGTCTTGTTGGCTTGGCTCCTATTTCCTGAGACTCAGGGATATCACAGTCTCCCAAGTACGCCTTTTACTAGTCCACTGGAAGGGGACACAGATGCCTGCTACTGTTGAAATGATGAATCTCCTGTCTGCATGTAGCAGACCTGACACATCAGCGCTGTTGTAGGAGCAGAATCCGCACACCACACTTGGAACCAGCGCATAGCCAAAAGAACTGCTGCATCGGAACCAACGCATTGCTGCAGTGTGGAAAGATTGACGCAGCCCCTCGACTGCATGGAGAATTCCAATTGAAACCCATGTTAGATGTGAAGGACATCTAACATCGGCTTCAATTGGAATTCCATAGAGCATATTATCAAGCCCATTATCGCCGTTTTAGCGGCAGTTTTCTGCCGGTAAAGCGGCGATAATTTTATCGCCTGGCTTGTTAATATGCCCCTATCTACTTACAGCTATTCCCCATGATGAGATATGAAGCATCTATTGATTTGCAGCTACACCTAGTTTTCTGACTAGTGATGCAGGCAAGAGATAAGATTATTACTTCATACATATGTACTTTTTAGTTACTACCGAGGTGCTCTGTAAACTTTAAAAAAATAAAATAAAGTAATACAACTAGTTTCCTCTACCTAAGAGCCTCATTACGATGCCAGTTGGACATCGTGCCAGAAACAGGACCGCCCGACAAGAAGTCAGTGGTCCCCCTTCCCAAATTATGATGATATCGCCTTCATGGTGATAGGAAAGTGCATTGTTCCTACTGCGGCTCGTGCTGCGGGCTGCAGCACGAGCCGCAATAGGACAAATGCAATTTTTAAACATTCCTGCACTGTGTGGCAGGCACCTCAAGATGCCTGCCACATGGTGCATGAAGATATAGGGTGCATTCCTGCCCTTTCACTTTGGCGTAGGGCCGCACAGCAGGGTGCCTTGCTGCACTGCCTTCTGCCAAAAAGCCACAAACGAGGCCCAAAGTGTGTGCACTTAAGCCACTTTGTTAAGGCTGTAGTCCTACAACTTCAAGCATTTAGCGAGGTTAAGATCATGGTTGTCTCAGTTGGTTGCTTTTGAATCATGCTCTCATAGAATGAATGGTGGATTAGTGCGTTGCCACGTGAGCAGCTTCTTGTGATCGTCTGTGACAAAGGCTCCAACTTGTGCAGCGAGAATGGTAACTTGAAGATCAGCTTCTTGCCACAGCGACAAGTCTGGCATCCTGTCAAAATCATAATTGCTTCTGAGAGATTTGCATATTGTACTCCTAATGTGTTTGCCTCAAGTTCGTTGCATCTCTGAATATATTTTCACATCCTGTAGCCAGAATATTTCAAGGTAGATGCCTTTTTCCAAAAACACCTCTTCGATCTGCAGTTAAACACATCTGTTTTCAAAACATTAAGATGCAAATGCATTGCTTGTAATAATACATAGAGTAAACCGTCTCGTTTCTTTATTTTAAATCAGCTATGTAAAATATAGAACTCTTTCTATCATAGCGACTTTTCCTACATGAACATTCCTGTCACACATTGTTTGTTAAAGCACATTAGATTAATATAAAAATGATCAGAAGGGCATGTTGACTGAAATGCTAAAAAAAAAAAAAAACAATGATTGGATTGATTAAAAGGGCCGGGTGTATTTTTGGGGGCGGTAGAATGCTTCAGGTGATTGAAATTCTGTTTAAAGGAAGAGATCATTTGGCTTTGCAAATGATTGTTATTTGTCGAGTTGCTTCAACACCCCAGTGCCATCCTGAATACAATAATATGTTTTAAAACTCCCCTGCTAAGGTCTACCTTAAATAACCCCAGCATTCACAAAGATGTTCAAATACTGGAGCGCAAAACAGACTTGGTCATGGAAATTTACACTTCAGTGTAATCTAGATGAATGAATGAAAGTGTTCTAAAGCGCACATATACCCAATGGCATCTTGGTGCTAGTGAACTGACAGGGCTTAGGTTATCATACTCCTGGAACTAGTTTTAAAATAGCCAGGTTTTGAGCGATTTCCTGAAATGAGTCAAGTTGGTCTGAGATTTTAGATGCAAAGGAAACCTGTTCCACAATTTTTCGGTGGTAAGATGAAACTTCTGCCACTTCAAAGTGCCCGTTTAGATTTAGGTATCACTATATTCTTTGAAAATGTTGAACATGGCAGTCTATCAGGGATGTACCACTGCAATCTAGTCTTAGTGTATTTTGAGCCGGAGTCTTGAAGTGCTTTATGAGCAATGCAAAGGGCTTTAAAAGCAGCTCTTTTTTTACTGGTAACCAGTGCAGATCTACTATTGCCTGGGAGGCTGACTGAAATTTTGGAATATTAAGGAGAAGGCAGGCAGCTGCATTTTGTAGGATCTGGAGTTTATGTAGTACTTGTTGTTGGATGTCAACATACAAAGCACTGCATAAGTCAATTCTAGATAGCACTAGTGCAACAATAACAGTTTTCTGAAGCTTAAAAGGGATGTAGAAAAATATTTTCCTCAGAATTCGTAGAAGATAATAACAGTTCAAAGTGACTTGATTGATTGGGTCTGAGTAAGTCAATTTATCGTCAGTGTTCACAGATTCTTGACTTTTCAGTTCCAAAATCTTAAGGCTGCAAGAAGGGGGAACCAAAAAGAGTTTTTATTCCTGAACAGAAGAACCTCAGTTTCACCCGAGTTAAGTTTGAGACTGTTGTTTTTCATCCATGTTGTTTTTCATCCATCTACCAACCTCTAATATGCAATTGTGGGAACGTTTTGCTACCTCGCGAAGGTCACTTGAAATGGAGACCACAATCTAGGTGTCATCGGCATAAGAAACTAAGGAGAACCCAAAAGAACAAATCAGCTTTGCCAAAGTGTCGGGTAAGTGATGACCTCTGTGAAACTCCACAGGGTGGGGGAAAGGCTTGGGTACATAATCACCATCAGAAACTAATTGCTCTCTGGCTGCGAAGAAACTTAGAAGGGCCAAGACAGTGTCCCTAATCCCTATTCTCTCAAGATGGGCTAGAAGCACTTGGTGATTGACAGTGTTGAGCATAAAACCAGCCTTACCTCTGTTCTCTAATATCGCTCTGACTTCTTCCGTTGCTACAATCAAGGCAGATTCAGTACAGTACAGTGATTGCCTCTAAAGCTAAACTGAGAAGAATCTAACAGATGATTTCTATTAAGCGATGAGAGTTCAATATTCAAATCCATATCCACAGTTTTAGCTGAAATTGGAAGCCAAGAAATGGGACAGCAGCTGCTTACTTTGTGTGGGTTCGGTGAAGGATTCTTTACGAATGGTAAAACAGAAGCCTTTTTCCAAAGTCTTGGACATTGTCCTGATTTAGGCATTTTGTTTAAAAGTTTAGTGAGTTGCAAGGCTGTTGTTTCCAGAACAAGATTTAGGATTCTTTTTTTTTGCAGTGTTGTATATAGTATGAACTTGACCCGAATCCAATCAGGTATCAGAGCGCTTTACATAGCACCAGTTACGTTACATTCATTTTTTTGTTAGGCACGGGGAGATTAAGTGATTTGCCCAGAATCACAGGATGTTCAGCGTCATTACCGAGACTCGAACCCAGTTCCCCAGGTCCGAGGTCGAGCGCCCTAGCCGTTAGGCCAACTCCTCTCCCCAATTCTAGGAGGGCAGTGATCTGAGGAACGCCAGAGTTAATTCAATTTGCTTTGTTAACAACTGTTAGACCTGGCACCTTGGCGTGGGTCCCCCTTCCATTTTTGTTGCTGTTGCCTCATGTGTTTTTGCTAGTGTTAGTTGCTCAGGGCACTGTGCCACTGCTGTCCAGTGCCACAGTGCAAGTGCTCCCTATTGTAAATTAATGTATGATTTGTGATTCCCTGATTGGTTGGTTTGGTTTACTTGTTAGACCCTAGTACAGTGCACCCGGAGTGCCCAGGGCTTGTAATCCAAATGCTGCTGGTGGGCTTGCAGCACTGGTTGTGCCACCCACAGAAGCAGCCTGTAAAAATGTGTCTAAGGTCTGCCATTGCAGAGCCTGCATGCAGTCTGGTACTGTCATGTTGACTGGGCAAGTGCACCCACTTGCCAGTCCCTAAACCTTCCCTTTTCTTCATATCAGAAACCCCTATGGTAGGTCCAAGGGCAGGGTGCATTGTAAGGATAAGGTAGAACATGCCCTGGTGTGTGTGGCATGTTCTAATAGTGAATTACAGCCATTTTCGTTTTTCGCTATTGCAAGGCTACCTGTTCTCCATAGGCCAGAATGGGCAGTTGAGTTATTACATTTTATTATCCTAACTGTCTCAGGGAACATGGTAGAAATTCGAATTTAATATGCCTGAACTCAGAATGATAAAATACATCTTTAAGTGAAGTTGGTTTTAACATTCTGTGTTTGAAAATGCCACTTTTAGAAAGTAAAGAGAACTATTGATGGACAGAATGCAGAACAATGTCACACATTCAACCTAGTACAGAGATCTGGGCCTAAATCCATCGTTTTTTTGCTCACCATGCCATTCCAATTTGGACCCAGCCATTTGCAAATCAGTCTTGACCCTGTGCCCAATAGGAACAGTTCAGCCCGAACTGCCAGGCCAGGTCCTCCCTGGACTGGAAACAAGCATCCTAGGACCGGTTTCGGGGTTTCATCCCTCTTCAGCCAGGATAGCTTGATTCCAGTGGCATGGAGAGCACGGGACTCACGTCTGAGCATACCCGTCCCACTCGGGGTGACAAATGCAAAAAGAACTATTGATGGATAGAACGCAGAACAATGTCATACATTCAACCCAGTACAGAGATCTGGGCCTAAATCAATCGTTTTTTTGCTCAACATGCCATTCCAGTTTGGACCCAGCCAATTGCAAATCAGTCTTGACCCTGTGCCCAATGGGAACAGTCCAGCCCGAACTGCCAGGCCAGGTCCTTCCTGGACTGGAAACAAGCATCCTAGGACCAGTTTCGGGGTTTCATCCCTCTTCAGCCAGGATAGCTTGATTCCAGTGGCATGGAGAGCACGGGACTCACGTCTGAGCATACCCGTCCCACTCGGGGTGACAAAATGCAAAAAGAACTATTGATGGACAGAATGCAGAACAATGTCATACATTCAACCCAGTACAGAGATCTGGGCCTAAATCCATCGTTTTTTTGCTCACCATGCCATTCCAGTTTGGATCCAGCCATTTGCAAATCAGTCTTGACCCTGTGCCCAATGGGAACAGTCCAGCCCGAACTGCCAGGCCAGGTCCTCCCTGGACTGGAAACAAGCATCCTAGGACCGGTCCTAAGATGCCTGATTCCGGTCCAGGGAAGACATGGCTTGGCAGATTGCGCTGGACTGTTCCCATGAGGCACAGGGTCATGACTGATTTGCATATGGCTATGTCTGAACTGGGGTGGCATGGTGAGCAAAATAACAATGGATTAAACCCAGATCTGTGACTGGGGGTGAATGTTTTGCCAATGTGCAACATTCCATCCATCTTGTTTGTTTTGCTGTTTGCCCAATGTGGGAAGGGTATGCCCAGACGTGGGTCCCGTGCTCACTATGCCTCTGGAGTCAAGCTATCCTGGCTGAAGAGGGGTGAAACCACGAAACCGGTCCTAGGATGCTTGATTCCGGTCCAGGAAAGACATGGCTTGGCAGTTCGGGCTGGACTGTTCCCATGAGGCACAGGGTCAAGACTGATTTGCATATGGCCATGTCTGAACTGGGGTGGCGTGGTGAGCAAAATAATGATGGATTAAACCCAGATCTGTGATTGGGGGTGAATGTTTTGCCAATGTGCAACATTCCGTCCATCATCTTGTGTGTTTTACTTTTAGAAAGTAGGCATTTTCTTGTCTAACCATTCAAACCTGCCTCTGCTAGGCTGTGTATTCCCTGTCTGGAGTTTTGAGTGACAGGGCTGGGGAATTCCAGGAGACAGGGTGAGGTGTCCCAGTGGTAAATAGAGAGATCTGCATCTAGATGGGTGGGAGGAGTTGCACCTGGGACTAGGGGTGGGCGGAATTTGCAAAAGCGACTTTCGCAAATTATCACGAAAATTTTACAAATCTCCGCAAACACGCGGAAATATCGCGAAGATGCAGAAGTTTTTTTCCCGCCCGTTCGCGGTATTTTCTGCATGGTCGCGGCTCGCCAACTTACCCATGTGGTTGCTCGCGGGCGCGGCCATCTTGTTTTCACTCTTCTCGCGGTGCATGATCACGAGAAGAAAGACGTGATCGCGCGACGCATGACGTTACTGCGGGCGCGAACTGTCGTGAGACAGCGCAAATGGCTACCAACAATCCAACATCTCGTGGAGAACGCGACCGTATCAGGAAAACTTGTTGGCGAACGCGGGGATTCAGGTAAGGCGATCGCGCACGTGCGAGAATGTATTATTTTACAGCGCGAGCAAGAAACAAATTATCGCTAAGCTGCGGACTGCGGAAAGTTTGACATTTTCGCGCTCTCCGCGGAACGCGAAAATGCCAAATTATCGCAATTTCCGCGAGCGGAACAGAAATTTAGCCCAGGCCTACCTGGGACCTGAATAGGGCTGTGCCTTCCCTCCACAATGCTGGCTCCACCTCCTGTGGTGCGTCTGATGTCTCTGCTCTTCACTCTGAAAGGAAAGAAGGAGTCAGGTAAACAAAGTGCTCCAGGACTGACCAGAACTGGTTTGAACAAGGCAAAGGCCCCTCTGCCCTCAGAGGACAAAGGATTTTGGGGTATAAGTATTGGGACCCTGATCCCAAGAATTTAGATCACTTTGGGAAACAAGAAGAAACTCTGCTGAGTAGAGGAACCAAGAAGAAACTGAGGAGAGACTATCCCTGAAACTGGGGGATTGGCCTGCAGGGGTTGCCTACTGCCAAAGAGAGGACAAAGGAACTTTGTGTGTACTTTGCCTCAACTTGTGAAGGATCTCCAGTGGCTTGGAAAAGAGCTTGCCTCCTGCTAAAGTCTCAGGACCAACAGACTTCACCCCCCAGCTCCCCAGAGTTCTTTGGAAGTGCCTGCTGTTGTTGTTGGGCCTTCTGAGGGACTGCGTGTCACAAGGAGCTGGAAGCGCGACTTAAGAAGGAGAAGTGTGCCGCCGTCGGAGCTGTTGTCGTCGCATCTCGTAAAGTGTGTCGCCACTGCAGCATCGCATCGAGCGGAAGCGTCTCGCATCATCCAGGAAGTGTCTCGCAACGCCGAAGAAGCATGTTGCCATCGCAGCCATCGTAGTTGATGCATTGCACCGCATCAAAAGAAGAGTCTTGCATTGAAGAAGAAGCGTGTCGCCATCGCAGCCATCGTAGTTGTCACATTGCACCGCATCAAGAAAAGCACCTCGCATCCACGGAGAAGCATGCCGCCGTCGAAGCAGCTGTCGTGACATCGCGTGAAGGGGTGTCACTGCTGCAACATCGCATCGAGCGGAAGCGTATCGCAAACATCGGAGAAGAGTGTCGCTGCCAAGGCAGCTGTTGTCGCATCGCGTAAAGTGTGTCGCCGCTGCAGCTGAAGCATCGAGTCTTCTCGCAACATCGGAAAAGCGTGCCGCATCTGGAAGATCTTCACGTCTTAATTTCTTTGCACCAAAAACTTCATCGCATCAACATCGTTGCAACACTTTTGTTGCCCTGCGTGTCGCATCTAAAAGGTACATTCACTTAAAGTGTTGCATCTAAGAACTTAAGAGAACTAAGCAAAATTCTACCATCTAAAGTAACAGCATTGTGTGTTTTTGTTGTTTAATGGTCTTGTGGTAAATCTATATACAGAATACCTATTTTTGATATAAAACCTGTGTGATGTCCATTTGTAGTGTTGTCACTTGATTACTGTATGTGTTCACAAATGCTTTAGATAAGCCTCTGAGATAAGCCTGGCTGCTCGTGCCAAGCTACCAAAGGGGTGAGCAGGGGTTATTTTAGGAGTGTACCCCCTTACCCTGACTAGAGGAGAGGGTCCCTATTTGTCACAAGTGCATACCTGTGCCAACTAGAAACCCCCAAGTCTAACAACAACTCTACTGTCAAAGGAGTCAAATCATTAAGAGCCCTGGATACCAGATAGATTTGCTTGAATATTGAAGAAGAAATTGTCATAAACTTCATTAACTTTAAATTGAAAATAGTCGGTCAGTTTGTGACAGAAGGATTGGTTTTGTCCATGTATATTTTTGTTCAAATGGATGAGTGTTGACTGTCTTAAAGAGTTCTTTAGCAAACGTTTTGGCTGATCGAATACCAAGGAGCTGATGGTTTACTGCTATGGCATTCCGGCTTTTTAAAGGGGCTAGATGACACATAGCATTATCTATCCAATTGTTATAGTTTTAGTTTTCTAGGTCCTAGTCATTAACAAGAAAAATGGTTGGGCACTAATAGAATTTCTTTAAACTTTTTTTTTGTAATTTATTTCATTCAGTTTGCAAATTTTAAGTACAGCATACAAACAACAGCTCTTCACCAGTCCAAGTCTTGTATTATCAAAGACCAGTTTACTGATGAGCAAATTCTACCCCAGTGTCCAAGACCCATAGACTAAACATCAAGTTATTCCTTAGAAATGACATTAGCAGACTCCAAATGTTGCAAGACCGCGAGGATGTAGGCAACTCTTCTGCATACGTCTCTGGTGAGGTCTTGCAATAGGCCAAATATTTTATCCAGTCATGCACTTTTGGTACTGTACATTTACCCCAGTTCATTGCCACCCACCTTTCAGCTGGTAGAAGCGCCACTGCTACAAATTTACGTTGTGTTGCGGATATGTGTTTGACTTATACCAGTAGGCACAACTGAGGTGTGCACTGGAGCTGGTCACATGTCATGTCATTTACAGTTTGTAGCACAGCCTCCCAGTAAACATGTACCTTCCTGCAATCTGAAGCTAAATGCAAAAAACCTGCCTCTGGCGTCCCACATTGCACACAGCACGAGTCGTTCTGTAGCCCATATAGGAAAAGCTGAAGTGGAGTGTGATAAGTTTCTTGTAAGAACTTGAAATGTATAATGCGTAAGTTGCAGTTTGAGGTCAGCCTTCCTTCCCTGTTAGTGTGCAGCAAAAGCTCCACTCTTCTAGTGATACTGGTGTGTGCAGGGATGTATTCCACCGGACCATCGCCACTGCATTGGTCTGTCCCTTTGTGCCGCATTATAAACTCTTGTGATCAAATGCCTACAAAAAGTGGAGGTAAGTAATGTCTGTAGGGCACTTAATACAGTGGGCTCCATTGGGAAGGTGGGGTGTAACGCTTTCATCATGACTTGAAGGCGATGATATGTAAACGTAAATATCAGTGTTTTATTGCTAATGTATGTAAGATCTGACTGATTTAGAAATCGCCCCTCAGAGAACATATCTCCCATTGATTCCAGCCCCACCTGGCGAAGAAGAGCCAGCGATATGTTTTCCTGCCTGACCGTGAGTTTAGGGTGTTGCCCAAGTGGCAGTGCAGGAGAGTATAGTGGTGGTTTGTGTGCTCTTGCCGCTAGGTCAGTCCAGGCACTAACAGTGCAGTGTATTGTGTTGATTTCAGTCCAGCTTGCTGTATTGAAGTTATGTGTTAGAATATATCTAAGTGGTGTTGGGTGAGCCGTACCCTCCTCCAGGTGTGGCATATATGGTTGTGGGTAATACCAATAGTATGCCAATTGTGATCGAGCACTTAGGCAATGTAAATGTAGGTCTGATGCTTTGAACCCACCTTGCTCACATAGAAGTATCATGTTGTCCCATTTAATGCATGGTTGGTTGCCTGCCCAGGTCAATGGAATCAGCTGTGATCATAGCATTTTAAAGAAGGAGTGGGGCAAGGCAATCGGAATGGTATTGAATAAATATAAGAAGGGAGAGACTATAATCATTTTCCTAACCGCCACTCTATCAGCTAGGGAGAGCGGCATTTTAATCCATCTTGCTACTTGACTACTCAGTTTGTCCAGCAATGACCCATAATTTTTCCATATCACTATTTTGGGGTCCTTGTGAATCCACAACCCCAAATATTTCACAGGGTACGTTTTCCATTTTAGTGGATAGTCCAGTGTATAGGGCATCGTGATCTGGGTAAGTTGTATTATTATCGATTTGCCTCAGTTTATATCCAAACTGGAAAATCCCTCAAACCTAATATATTCTCTGAATAGTGCTGGTGGGTGCTGTGCGGGTTTTCGAACATATAGGACCATGTTGGATTTTGCAAGCCAGGGGTTCCAAGACCAGGGTGAACAGGATTTTGCAGACAGCAGGCAACCCTGTCGTGTGCCTCGTCCTATGCATATTCCGTTGGAGGTGTGCCCAGTGATCCTTACTCATGTAACAGGTGCATTATATAGGAGCTGGACCCATCTGAGGAAAGTCTTCGGTATACTCATGTGTCCCAAGACCATAAACATATAGGGCAATTCAATTGCGTCTTAGGCTTTGGTGGCATCTAGGAGTACCGCCACCACCTCAAGCTCAGAGTTCAGTTGGTGTAGTAACGCAAATATGGTCCTTAGATTTTGTGCCATTGACCTTTCTGGAATGAACCCGGACTGGTCCAGGAGGACCATGTTGGGCATCAGTGGTCTTAGTCTGGTGGCTAGTATGTGCACCAGTATTTTAATGTCTATATTTATAAGGGACAGGGGGCAGTATGATTTGTACTTGTCAGGTTGTTTATCTGGTTTCAGTAAAACTATCAGGAGGGCTTCTCTCAGTGTGGGGGGCAAGGTCTGTCTCTCATATGCTTCCATGTTTAGCCGCAATAAATGTGGTGTGAGCAATAACATTCTCTCCCTCCACTTCAGCATCCTAATCATGCTAAAGGATCACCATACAAACAGTAACTTCAGCCTGTGCAGCTGTTTAGTGCAGCCACCATTAAGGGGAGCACCCTGGTGGGTATTGACAAGGACCCGGTATCCCTCCCTTTGCCAGAGGGCGGCCATAACAGCTTGCAGATTCTGGTGTGAGGAACTCGACTACAGCTAAGCCCAAGGGCAGCAGCATCCTCATTTGTCAATTATGTGACCAAAAAAGTTCATGGTGGCGTTCCTGTTGGGTTGCGCTCCCATCTCTCAGCCGGATTAGTCATACTTATAAGATGTGGCATACTGCTTCCTCGACTGCTGTGAGGGCACATGCCTCAGTATCACCATCTGAGTACTGTCAAGTGTGAGGATGCATCCTGGTACATTAAATTCAGTCTTCCTCCGTAGCAGTGACGCAGTCTTGAGGTGCTTTTTCTTTACCAGTAGATTATAGACGGACTCCAGTGCCGACTGTGGCATTGCAAAGATTTTTGTTTTGCCCTGATATTCCACACGCAACCTGGCTGGAGAGAGCATTGCATAGGGGATGCCTGCAGTTTGTAGCTTTTTCTTAACTGGCGTGCAACTTTCCTGGCTGCTTGGATGCTGGCTGTAAAGTCTGGGTAAAAGGAGATTGTGCTACCTTGATACGTAATGTACTGCCACTTACGAGACAACCGAAGCACTGTGCCCCTGTTCCTATAATTCAACAGTTTATCAATTATCGGTCTCTGGGGGGGGCAGCCTTGGGATTGGCCTCGGCCCCAGCGATCGGTGATCCCGCACCACCGCTTGCAGGTGTGATAAATTGTCTGTGCCGAAAACTTCTTTGAGCATGTATGTACTGATTTGCCCCTGTTCCTTGTTTCAGGAATTCCTATAATGTGTAAATTGCTTCTTCTAGAATCAGCTTCTAAGTCCTCATTCTTGGCTTGAATTGGCGTTAGCACTCTTTCCATGTTGCGGCATTTGGCTTTTGCAGAGATCCTTTGTTCTGCTTCCGTTGGTCGCACTGTGTGTTTATCTTATTTTGTAGCAAGGTGGTTCAAACGGACATTAATGTGGTCTATCTTCCCATCTATAGATTGCAGGCTTTGAGGCATCGCCAGTGGGGTGCTTTCCAGTGTTGATGTGCTTGCATTTCATGCAACCCCTCTGTTATCCTCTGTTATGTGTGGTGGACGTCTTGTGCTTTTTCGATTGTCGAAAGTAAGCTTGGGCTACATTTTGTCTGTTTTATCCATTGGTGCCATTTGGTGACTAGCGCTAAGAGTCACGCCAGTTCCCATAGCCCCGGGCTTTATGCCTCCTATACCTACACTCCTGAGCCCCCTCCTCTCAGTACTGATTGTCATGTCTTCTTTTGTTAACTTTAAAGTGTTTGATGGTAGCATTTAGCAGGGTGGTTATACAGAAATAGCTTGCCTGATGTAGCCAGGGGAAGGGCAGCCCGCGTTACAGCAATCCACCGGGTCTCGCAGTGTCTTAGGGCACTGCGTGCTCTAACAAAACTCAGCTCCACATGACTTACAACCTCTAGAATCAGCCCTCTCCACAGGTCCCCTGGTGTTCTGCTCTCCTGCCCGTGTTTTTATTTATTGGTAAGAATCATCGCTTGCAGCGCGTGCTCTCCTTTGCTCCTGCCTTTGGTCTATGTATTTGTCTTTCTGGCCACCTTACAGTGCTTTGCTGCCAGGGGCATTCACGCCCGTCTGCCCGCCGTTTATTCTTTCCCTGCACTGCAGTCTGAGCAGGACGTCCTTAGCTGCAGAGTCCCCTGCTAGAGGGCAGATGGGCAAAACCCCCGTCCGGTACCTCAGTCACGGCCTTACTGTCTCGTAATCTTCTTGGGAGATAAATGGGGGAAGGAGGGGCGAGCAGACAAGAGACCAGTTTATTGTGTGTGAAAAAGGCCGCTTTATTGAAACAGGTGCATATCACAATTTCATCCCTTGGCCACTGCCTTACAAAACTAAACACCTCACTATACAAGAATTTCCTGACCCCTTGTTCCTCCCCCCACCCCTACGATCCCCACATCATTTCCCTCATCCCACAAACTACAACATAACATTCCATAACCATAATATAACCCAATTCTACACAATCTAGCCTTTCCAAATCCTAAACTCCCCTAACCGTAACCCCTACCTGCATTTGTACTACTGTAACTAACCAACCTCTAATCTAAACTTATAGAAACTTATCCTACCTGGTTACCCTTTCCCTGTTCCTGCTCACAAACTACCAAACATATAACAACAAACTCCAGCCAATCCCGGCCAACTGTCAACCACCCCGCCACCCAGAAAAAGGTGGGAGTGTAGGCGGATATGCCGCCTCCCCCCTTTTTCTGCCCCCAACCCCACTGCTGTTCAGCCTCTAACGACGATAAACCCCCAACAAACGTGCTAACACCTCCTGCAATTCCAACAGATACAGGTCCATGCCGAGCCTAGACAAGTGTACGCCATCATCCCTAAAAAAATCCTGCGAGTCGTAACGAATTTCCCTATGGGCAATCCTATCAATCCCTAAGTGCCGACAGAACCTCGCCATCGCCGTATTCAACTTCCTCCTAGCTTTGTCAACTGCCCCCGGATTGACCGCCCCTATCCACATTCTCCGAGGGACAAACTACGTCCATACAACGGAACACCCTGCCCACTGAGCTTTGATCAAAGACAAATCCATCTTCATCGCCCGCATCAGCGCCAAACCAGTCTCCCTAACCATATAGTTTTCCCCCAGATGTAACACCAACACATCCGGGCACCTGCCCGCCACCAAAAGCCCGTTCAGCACTGATAACAACTCCTTCCATTGCATAACGCCCCTGCCCCGCCAAGCCACCGCGAATAAGTCTTTATTGAACCCCAAACTGTCTCCAAAGTAACTGGAGCGGGCCTGGACCTGCGCCCGATTCACAAATGAATACCCCACAATCCAGATGGACATCTCCCTGGCGAGGGGACCCATAACCGAACCTGAAAAGAGAAACAAGGGTGAGACACGAGAAAAACACCGAATAACATGACTTTTTCCTTTTTTTTTTTTTACTGAACACCTCCCCCAGCGACGCTGCGCACATAACGCTGAAAGCAATCCGATGACCACCTACCCAGCTTCATAATGTCGCCTCGCCCCCAACCCCTAGCATGGGCCTCTGATGCCACCCCAATCCGAAAGGAATGCGTGCCAAACCCCTTGCCGTCGATCCCCATCCTACCCAGCGCTTTCCTCAGCACCGCTAACAGCTGGGAAGCCTTCACGCCCCGCCCGTCCCCATGAGCAAAGACCAGACCTCCCAGATCCCTTGACCAGGCTTTCCACCGCATCCCCCACCGAAAAGGACACACTGGCGACGTGCGCCCCCATTTTAAAATCACCCATTTCTCTTTACCTTTCTGATCCGTCTTTGCCTTTCGAAGCCAGATGTTAACCTCCTCTGTACCAAAAGAAACCTCCCCCCAAGACAAATCCCTCCCACCTTTGGACCCCAACAACTCTGAAACTCAAAATGCCCCGAAAAACATCCAAGACATGAGTGTAGAAAAAAGCATTGCTTTCCCTTCATCAAAACACAATCCAGGCAACACCATAAACACCCCTTCCAACAGTTCCCACGACAAAGGTCTCCGCACACAAGAGGCGCGCCCACACTCCTGCACCCAGCCCTCCAAAATCCTTGCCCCCAGTTCACCCGAGGAGGGGGCGTAGCCCCACAACAGTTTCTCGACTAAAGAAATGCCCACCAGCTTACCCACGATCGTGACCTTCGTAAGCCCCTTCTCCACCAAGTCCAAGATGAACTGTATGACATCCTCCTGTCTAGCCTCCCCGGGTGCCCGCCGCCTTGCCCCTGAACGTAAAAACTCTTCCCATGCCGCTCGATATGCCGACCTCGTGGACTGTGCTAACGAGCCTAAAACCAGTGGCAACATCCGGTGTTGCCTACGTACCACAGCTGGTGCGGCATTCTGGTCGGGTTCACGTCCGCGTCCTTGGCGAGCCCACGGAATCTCCCCCACTGCGAACAAGACAAAGCATCCGCAATGTCATTGTCCACACCTGGAACATGCACCGCGCGAAAAGCAATATCATGCTTCAAACACCCCAACATGAACACTCTCAACAGCTTTAGAACCTGCTCATCTCTTGCCGACTGTCGATTGACCACATGCACCACTGCCATGTTGTCAATCCTGAATGTGACCTTCTTGTGGGCCAACAGCACTCCCCACAGCGTGACTTGCACCACCAGGGGAAAGAATTCCAAAAAGGCAATACTCCTGCCCCCATCCAACCAATTACGCGGGCCAGGGTTCGGCACACCACCTCCCCTGCCAGTAAAGACCAAAACCAGTGCTCCCTGCTGCGTCTGAGAAAATCTGTACGTCCCACACCATGTCCGCCTCCCTCAACAGAGGTATCCCGTTGAACTGATGCAAGAAAAACTGCCACATCCTCAAGTCCTCCCTCACCCCGGCTGACAGATGATGTGGGGGCCTCCGCCCCGCTAGTGCCCGCCCCAGTCGCCAACAGAACGTCCGCCCTACTCTGACCACCCTACAGGCAAAATTGAGATGGCCCAGCAGTACTTGAATGTCTCTAACCGTCACTTTTTGTTTTGCCAACACACTTGCTAGCAGCTCCAACATTTGCTGCTTTTTATCCACAGGAAGGCGTGCCTCCATCAAGCCTGAATCCAACTCAATGCCTAAAAAATCCAGGGCCGTGCTGGGTCCCATCGTTTTCTCTGGGGACAGCGGCACACCCAGTTCCCTCATGATCTCATTGAAGCTGTCCAGAGCCTTCTGGCAGTCCGTGGAGTCTGAGGTGCCCACAAAAAAGAAGTCATCCAGGTAGTGCGTAACTCCTTGGTGACCCGTCCGTTCCGGAAACAACCATTTCAGGAACGTGCTGAAACATTCAAAAAGTGCGCAAGACATTGAGCAGCCCACCGGCAAAGCTTTGTCCACGTACCAGTGACCGCCGAATTGTATGCACAACAGATCCCAGTTATCAGGGTGAACTGGAAGCAGCCGGAAAGCTGACTTTATGCCGCACTTTGCCATCTGCGCTGTTGCGCCCGCGGTCACCACCAGTGACATGGCGACCTCAACAGAAGAGTAAGATACAGTGGCCTCACGTTCATCAATAAAATCATTGACCGATCCGCCTTCCGGCCAGGACAAATGTTGGATGAGGCGAAACTGCCCCTGCTCTTTTTTAGGCACCACTCCAATGGGTGACACAATCAAATTAGGCAACGGCCATTCCTGAAAGGGGCCCGCCATGCGGCCCTCCCTTACCGCCTTGTCAAGTTTATCCTGCACCACCTGAGGGCCCTCATACCCCAGTCTAAAACCCTCAACAAATCCCAAACTTAACCGTTCTGCAGCCTCTCTCACTGGGTACCCCTGTAAGGCTGCCAGCAAGTTCCCCACGTTAATCGGAGTACGAGCCCTTTGTCCCAGGCCCCTTAGACCCCCCGCCGCCCTCCCAACTGCTGTTGCTGCTGCTGGCCCGCTGTTTTAAAGGCCTCGGACAGCCACTGCTGACCCCCTTGCGATGGACCCTGGGCCCCCCAACAATTGACCAGTGCATGACGCTTCCCACATCTGGAGCATTCGTGCCGGAAACGGCAGTACTCCCGTGTGCACAATCTTTTATTGTAATCCCAGCACAATCCTTTCTCACCTGCCTGTCCCCTGCCTGCTCCCCCCACCCCCCGCAGGTGGGACCTCCTCGAAAGGGCCGATAAACGAGCGGGAGCCCGCTGGCCATAAAAATAGTTTTCCCAGACCCCGCTAGACCCCATAGTATGCTGCCACAAATCTGTATCCAGCTCGCCCCACTTTGCCTCCGTGTCCCAAGCCATGCGCGCCCAGAACTCCTCATCAGGCATATCCACCCCCCGTAATCTGCGCCTTCCGTATGATATCCATGGATTTAAACATGGCCACTGACCTCTCTGAGAATTTCTCACAATACACACTAGCATATATAAGGAAAGCCGCTGTCCAGTTTTCAATTGTCAACGGCACCTTAGGCCGCTTCGCCAATTCAAATTCCTTCGCCCGCACTTCCCTGTGCAGTAGCTTAAGCATCTCCACATAATCCCCTTTCCAAATCCGCTCCTTGGTAGCCAACATCAAATGTGCGCCTAACGTCGTTACCCCCATATACGGCAAACGTTTGATCTTCAGTTCCTTACTTTCCAATTTTGTCTCTCCCTCTACCGTCTGCGTCTCAACTGTCCCCTTCGTGTCCGTCACACACTCCACGTCCTTGCCTTTCCCTCCCTTACCTGATTCTTCCATGCCAACCGCTACATCCACCACATACGTGCCCTTGCGCAACCTTCCTCCCACCCCCCCCCTCTTTTTCAGACCCCCACGGATACCATCACTGGTCGCCCGAGCAAAGACCTATTACCTGGCACCAATGACTCCATCCGCCGCTCCTCCCTGTGTCCTGGCCGAGGGCCCGAGCCGGTCTCCCACCTCGATGTCCGACCCGTGGACCTCGCCTGGCGTCGTGACACCTGCAAAACACTAGACACAGCATTACTCGGCCCCCCCGCCCCATCCTCTTCCACATCTCGAAACTCTCCCTCCTCCATACTCTCCTCCTCATAATCAAGCTCTTCCTGCCTTGCCCCCCCAACTCTCCCCGCTGGCGGGGCAGACTGAACCCTGCGTGAGAAAAACACATCCTCTCCGGCGCTGCTCCGTCGTTGTTGTCCCCCGGGGCGCTGAGACCCCGTGGGTGTTGGGGCCGGCGAGCCCGTCCCAGGCCTACTTGTGCCAGCCACGCCGGGATCCCCTGCCGGTACTGGGCACGCCGCCCAAGGCTTCACCCTCTCTTCTCCTTGGTGCCTCCGGGCCGCTCCCAGCCCTACCAAGTCTGGCTCCCTGCGACGGTCAGGTTGTCGGTCCACCGCCTGAAACAAAAAGGAATGGTCTGGTGTGCTGGGCCCACCTCTCTTCTGACTACCATCCCACCCCCGCTTACCTGCCCCTAACGTACCGGCTACCCACACCCGCCCCACCGCACTCAGATCCACCCCTTCATTCCCATCGCCGTCCCTGTCCTCCCCGTCGCTCCATTCCACCTCCCCGCACCTCCCCCCCGAAAGCTCGGCCCGGCCCCCTCATCCTCCGCCGTCCTCACCCAAGTCCTCAACCCCCCGACCCGACGCTCACCGCAAAACCTGCCCCCTGTCCCCCCTCTACCCCAAGCCCCCAACATTCCCGAACCCATCCCCTGCCCCAGGCGCCCCAGACACCCCTTCAGCCCAGGACTAAAAAATGTCCAGGCCTGCCAAGTCGCGCTCACTCCCCTCAGAATCGATCAACAAGGGGGAATCACCTCCCCCCCCCCACCCCCACCCTGCTCTGCCGGATGCACCATACCATCTTGTACATCGACACCCCCTACCCCTTCACCCCGTCCTTGCCACCCCCAACCCCCCCAAGCTGTTGACCCCGCGAGAAGGGACCTCCTGCACCCCCTCCCCCGGAACCTGCAGCCCACCTTGCACCCCCTGTCGCCCCACTACACCATGTACTCCCCCAGGGGCCGCTCTCCTAGTACAAGAGCGACCCCTCTCAGCCTGAGCCCTTGGGGGGGAGCCACGCACCGCGCTCCCCCTCCGAGGCTTATTGCCTGGCTCCAGCTGAGTCTGCAAGGATTTCCCCACTCCCTCTCGCCTCCCTGACGACTTCCGGACAGCGCTCTCCCCTACCGCACTGCCCGGCACCACTCCACCTTTCCCCATAAAGGGGGCTATTCCAAAAATCACCCTGCGGCCCCCCTCGCTAGTCGCGCTGTCCCCGCTCTCATCCGGGGCCGCTCTCTTGCCTAATGAGCGGCCCCCAACGGAAACACTACGTGGCGTTGGGGCGCCCAACACGCTTCCCACCTCCGCTGAAACACCGCGCCCCGCCTCCCTGACCCCGCGCGCACCAACCGCTGCATCCGCCGAGGACAGCAAGGGGGCCGCTCCGCATACATCACCGCGGCCCCCGCTCAGCGCGTCCACATTAAATCCCCCCGGGGCCGCTCCCCTGGTATAAGAGCGGCCCCCAATGGACAGGCTACGCGGCGGGGAGATGACGCTCCCCGCTGCCCCCCTACCACCTGGGGCCACGCTTCTGGCATACGCGCAGCCCCTCCCACTCACCTGCACACCTCCAGCCCTCCGGGGGGGCGAGAAAGCCGCAATGGCAGCCGCCACCCCCGCTGACGCGCGCCTCACCGGGCGTGCCGCCGCCGAGACATCCGCCACAACCAGGTCCATGCGACCGGCCTCACAAAGCAATCTCAAGGCTTCCAACACCCTATAATCGCCACCAGCCATGACGCCACAAATAGCTGAAACCGCTATTTCAATAACGACACAAGGCCTGACAAAAAACCCTCACAGGTCACTGCGCTCCCAGCCACCAGGTCACAAAACCAAAAAATGGTGGCTGGGTTAGCGCGAAACTAGGTTAAATAATGCTTTGGGCTATAAAATCCAAATTGGGCTACATTTGGGCTATCCGCAAATGTAGCCCAAATTCTTCAAAATGGCCGTTCCGGCCACTCCCCCCCCTCCCCCTCCCAATCTGGCCGGGGGGCAGACCTCGCTGTGCTCGGCTGCCCCCCAAGCTCCCATTCTGGATGTCTCTGCTGCTCCCGTTGAGGCCGTCTTCCACAGGGCCTGCGGCCACTCTTCCAAAACTGAGGGTCAAGCAGAGGTCATTATAAAATGACATTATCTTAAACTAAGTGCTTAAACTGCGACCAAAGCCAGACTGAAAAGAGTTTAAGACGTTGTGTTCTTCAATGTAGGCAGACAGTTGAATGACACATTTTCCCATTATTGTGCTAGCCATGGGCAGAGAGGAAATTGAGCAATAGTATGCCATAGCAGATCAGCCAGCTTTTGGTTTTTTTTCAGAAAAGGGACTACAAGGGCCTTTTTTCAAAATTCCCAGGACTATACCAGCACTGAGGTAAGAGTTGAAGAGTGCTGTGAGGAAGGGGGCAAGTGAGGGGACAATTGCCTTGACTATATTGGCAGGGCAAAAAACTAGAGGCTAGTCTGCCATCATGAACTTGAGCAGCAAAACCATCCCCACTCTGCTGATCGGGGTAAAATAAGACCAGGAAGATGTGGCATCACCCTAGACAAAAGGAAAATGTACATATTTGTCTCCACTGAACCTAGAGAATGAATCAACATTTCCTGTCTGGAAAATTTATATAAAAGTGCACCCAAACCACCCAACAGTTGACTTTTAAATTCTTCTTGTCAAACAAAGGGAATGATTCACAGAATACTTGAAGAGCTACTTTTACACCAGAGTGGGGGTCCTCATGATAGCCAGTCTCCCAGAGGTGAGTGAACAACATCTGAATTCGGTGTAATTTGCTGGAGAACCTGTAAGACTGCCTAGAGTCTAGAGGCCCACCTACGTGCTCAGAAAGGGAAGGAGAGTGTCTGGACCTAAGAGAGGAGAGTCTCAGTCATGTTCCAAACATTTGGAGCACCCAAAAAAGCTAAATAATATCATGAGTGAAACCAGAGCCAACCCATAATATGAGGGGTCACTGCATGAAGTAAACACAAGTTCAAAAAACAGTGCACCATCCAGCAGCCCTGTAGCATGACTGAAGAGATTGGTATCACCACTACCTTGAAACGTGGTGCACCACAGCCAGGATCAATGTTGCAGCCGTATTGGAGGACCAGCCCCATGACTCACAGTGACTTGTACTAAGGCTGCCTTTAAATGTGCTGATCCACTACCAAGATAAAAATTGCTGCCATAGCAAATGACTTCCCCCATATCCTAGAGACTATGACTTTCTAAGACAGACACTTGCCATCCGTGCCTTTCCAGTGGCCAGAGTAAGAGGAGAAGCTGCAGTCCTATTCCACTGACAAAAGAAATGAAGGTATAAACTTGACAAGCACAGCATCGTGTGCTACACCAAGTCACATGTCCACTGAACAGGTGACACTGGACCTGACATTGAAAGACGGAGAGACTGGGTCTTCATTGCGCAAAGGTATGCCAGCTAATTTGTATTTATGGTTTGCCAGCATGATGTCTTTCACTCAACTAAATAAGCTAACCTATTGATTAGTCAATAAATGTATAACTTTTATTCCTGCTATGTCACTAAAGATATTCTGGGCATCCATGTAATTGGAATTAGTCACTTTTGTTGGTATGAAGCTTGTCTCTAAACTGTAGGTTGGATCATAGAACCATGTTTCTGACCCACAATTAATGTGTGTAGCATTTGAATCTCCTGTGACATTAAAGTACTTTAATTTTCTAAGACAAGCACTGAGCTGAACATTGATGTACTGTGTCTGTTGTTTAATTGTTTGAGTTCTGAGGTTATGCTAACCACATTACCTTCCTGAGAAGCCTTTGACTGCTTGCACTTGCTACCCTCATAGCCAAGTGGAAAACCATATTCTTGGACCAGTTTGCAGGGCCTTAATAGGAAAGGCCACAGGACAACAGAAGCAAATGATACCAAACACCATAGTTATGGCCTGGTAGCCACCCTTTGACCTGTGGCCACCCAAGCGGCGTCTGAGAGTATGTAAAATCATATATGCATAGACTGGAGTTAGCTCTGCCTTGCTTGAGATTCAGGCTCAAGGTACACCCTCCAGTACTGATTTAAAATTGAGGGCAACCTTCCATGGATAGGTTAAATCAATTGGGTAATTCTGCAAGTATAAAATGGTAGGTGTTTTTGTCCTATTCAATATTTTTGGCTCTAGAACTTTGTGCATCTTATCCCTGATAACCAGGAATCAAGTGCACATGCTCACCCTTTCAACATGGTGATACTGGTATACCCTGAATTGTCATATATAACAAAAAATTTTGTCCGTATTATATGGTAGCGAGTATACTCAGGGACTATAAATTAAATGTCAGTAGTGGACTCCGGCACCCATTGGGCCATCCAGTACAGTGATAATTCAAACAGGACTGCATGCCTACTATTTGTAGCTTTCCTGTTGCAAGTTTAAACTGCAAAGCTGGCCTGTCAAAATAACTCCTTTGACAGGCCTAAACCTTTCTTTTAAATATTAATAATAGTCTTACAATAAAAAAGCCCCAAGAGCTCTTTTCACTGTAGCCAGTCTGGCTGTTCCATTGGAAAATACTGTGTTGCAATATTAATTTTAATTATGATTATTTCACATAGAAAACAGGATGGCACACGAATCAAATTCTCTTTAATTGTTCATAAAAAGGCAATCTAATGGTAAAAACATTTTTTTAACAACTATTAAGGAAAATATACTATTAGAAAGTTACCTTTTCTATGCCTGTTCCTTTGGAATATCCAGTCTCCATCTCACACCCTCTAGAGAAGGATGTCCTATCCAGAATGCACCACCAACTTTTATACGTGCTGCCATTTCACAAAACACTAATTAAGTTCCATGTAAGATAATAAATCCGAACTCTCTCCAGCTCTCTAAAATCAAACCTACAAGCCCAAATCTGTCCTTCACTCACACCAGTAAGTTGAATCTTTGCTCTTTCGTCTAAGGGTCTAACTTCTTTTTTTTTACTGCCAGGGTAGATATGTGTCCTTTGTCACTCATTACTATTGGCACCATACTCGATTTGTAATCCTATTCTTTCGGACATTATTATTGTCATAAAAATGACCCTGAAATTTCGCACTGTAATGTTAGCACTAAAAGATTTGTCATGCCTTCTTTTAACTTGCAGAATAACAAGCTATGTGCCTCTCAAAATGATTAATAAAGCCACATGCCTAACGTCTTATTGTTTGTTTTACAATGACATACTATGTTTGTCTCTCTCTCTCCTGCTAGCATCTGTCATACAACAGCCCCTGGTGTCAAACTTCAAAATATAAAAAAATAGGATATGAAGGGAAATCCTGACAGCAAGAACTAGGCCCTCTACAACTTGTGCATCACCTAAGTCTGGGTACTTATGGTCTTAACTTTTACATCTCATCATTATTCCTTTTACTAATATGTTTTTCTCTTTTTTGTAAGTATATCAAATGATGAAAGATTTATTTCATTGTGGGAATATTTTCCTCTGTATCTCTAATATATCTGCATTTTTAGCCATGATGTCTTATATAGATTGACAACATTAATTGAATAAAATCAAACAAAGCCTTATTCGATTTCAGTTTAAGAAATACATAAGAGCACATAAAAACAAATCATCCCTATTTCATAGTCATTATATCATTTCATCACTAGATATATATCTAAAAGGGAGGTCACTTATTTATATCATTAAATAAATGTCTAAAAATGTTTTTATCATCATATTATAATCGTATTCCTAAATTTTACTAGACTTTTTAAAAACATTGATAATATTCATGTCATAAAATCATTCTCTAAGGCCTGTAGTGCCAAAAAGGCGGGACGACATTGTCTAAAACCAAGCTTCTTAAAAGTGGTAAGTGCCCCCCTTGCAAAACCAGGTGGTTTTGCGATAGGCCATTTTGATGTCGCCTCACTACGTTTTGGGCCCTTGCCTGCCATGGGTACTTGGGCCTCCCACACAAGTGAGGCACCATTTTTACCGGGAGACCTGGGGGAACGCTGGGTGGTGGTAAATTTGTGTGAGCCCGGCGATGCCACAACTTTCCCACCTCAAAATGTGTGAAAAAAGTGATTTTTTCAGCTAAAATTGAGGTTTGCAGGGGATTCTGGGTAAGGAAACGTTGGGGGATCCACGCAAGCCATACCTCCCTGGAAGCTGCCGGGTGTCTAGTTTTCAGAAATGTGTGGGTTTGGTAGGTTTCCCTAGATGGCCGCCGAGCACCGGGTCAAAAACCAAAGTGATCCCCCTTGCAAAACCAGGTGGTTTTGCGATAGGGCATTTTGATGTCACCTCACTACGTTATGGGCCCTTGCCTGCCGCGGGTACTTGGGCCTCCCACACAAGTGAGGCACCATTTTTACCGGGAGACCTGGGGGAACGCTGGGTGGTGGTAAATTTGTGTGAGCCCGGTGATGCCACAACTTTCCCACCCCAAAATGTGTGAAAAAAGTGATTTTTTTCAGCTAAAATTGAGGTTTGCAGGGGATTCTGGGTAAGGAAACGTTGGGGGATCCACGCAAGCCATACCTCCCTGAAGGACGCCGGGTGTCTAGTTTTCAGAAATATGTGAGTTTGGTAGGTTTGCCTAGATGACCGCTGAGCACCGGGCCAAAAACCAAAGTGACCCCCCTTGCAAAACCAGATTAACTATTGTTCCTACAGCGTGAGAATTTTGGAGTAAAATTGCAAAGAAAATGTGGCAGACATTTTTAGGTTTGCAGGACATTGGGGATAAAAAAAACTTTTTAAATTCACAAGAGAGACATCACCATGAACTCCCATCGGTTTTCGACAATGTCTACAGTTGGTGGGTTATTCTTACATGGAAAGTGTTCCTTGGCAGAGAAACTAAAGACAAAGATTGCTGCACAACCATCTATTCCTCAAACACACACACATACTGGTTGGATTTGGCACGAGGGCGAGTCATGGTTCAGTGTATTAAATTTTATTAACTAGAGATTTCACAAAAATGAAATGCACTGTCAATAATTAAATTCACAAAAAACCAAACCAATGACTCGCAGCTCGTGAGCTGTAAAGCCACGTCAAGGCACCAACCACTTTACAGGCCATTCACACACCTTTCATACGTGATACAAACAAGACCATTCGCACCACCAGGTACAAAAGCAACACAGTACAAAATTCACCAAAAAGGGACAAGGTACACCCTGCTTCAGAAAGACAAATATTACTGCACAGCCATCTAATCCGCAAGCACACACACATACTGGTTGGATTTGGCACGAGGGTGAGTGATGGTTCAGTAGATACAATTGTATTAGCAAGTGATTTCACAAAACATGAAATGCACTGGTAATAATTGAAAGGGCGAGAAACTGAACCATTGACTCACAGCTCGTGAGCTGTAAAGCCACGACAAGGCACCAACCTCTTTACAGGCCATTCATATACCTTTCATACGTGTGAGACATACAAAATCATTCACACCGCCAGCCGCGGGCCCATCACATAACAAAACTCACACCAGCACACAGCGCCATTCAAGGGCCCATCACTTTCACACGCCCACAATCCAGACACAGCAACTACACATGCTGATGGATTGCGTGGAGTGGCACTCAGCTAGCAGTGTGTGTAGTGACCAGCAGAAAGTCACTACTCACACACAGCCAGCCAAGCTCCAGTCCACACACAACGCTAGCAGAGCACCAGTCCACACACACCGCTAGCCAAGCACCAGTCCAGGCACACCGCCAGCCAAGCGCCAGTCCAGGCACACCGCCAGCCAATCGCCAATCCACGCACACCGCCAGCCAAGCTCCAGTCCACGGACACCTCCAGCCAAGCACCAGTCTGCACACACCACCAGACAACGCACACCGCCAGCCAAGTACCAGTCCACGCACCACGCCAGCCAAGCACCATTCCACGCACACCGCCTTCCAAGCTCCAGTCCACGCACACCACCAGCCAAGCTCCAGTCCACGGACACCACCAGCCAAGCACCAGTCCGCACACACCACCAGTCCACGCACACCGCCAGCCAAGTACCAGTCCATGCACACCGCCAGCCAAGCACCATTCCACGCACACCGCCAGCCAAGCTCCAGTCCACGCACACCACCAGCCACGCACCAGTCCACGCACACCGCCAGTCCATGCACACTGCCAGTCCATGCTCACCTCCAGCCAAGCACTATTCCACGCACACCACCAACCAAGTGCCAGTCCACACACACCAACAGCCAAGCGCAAGCCTACACACACCGCCATCACATTTAGGAATTTTTTTGAAAAAAATAAAAACACAAACAAATCGCAAATAGATACAAATCTTCTAACAGAAAATCAGCAACTAAATACATTGCACTAACACCAACCTTGAAACAGAATCAAATTATCCAAAGAATACAGACCAGGCAGTTCACTTTACCACTCATGAATGCTCCCAATAATTCTTTCGCGTGTGGTATGCTCTAAAACAAGCAGGGAGACACAGTGCAGGATGAGAAGGACAGTCGGGGCAGTACATACGACTCTCCTTCCGCAAACCTCTTCACCAACAGACTCTATATCTCCTACTGGGAAAATCTTTTGAGGGTGTGGGAGGAATGTGATCTGGAAAGTGGTGATCTTTCAATCTAGCAACATCCTCCACCACTCCAACTCTAGGAACACTTGCCTGTTCCACTACAACAAGGCTGCCTATTACAGACTCCTGAAACTTAGCAAAAGTCATCTTTGACTCAGGGCAAGAATCCTGGAACACAACAAAAGCATTAAACATTGCCAAGTGGAAAAGATGGATAGCCAACTTCTTGTACCAAATGTAAGCCTTACGAAGAGCAGTGTAAGGTTCCAACCTCTGATCTACTCTGTCAACACCACCCATGTGCCTATTATAGTCTAAAATGCACACAGGTTTGCGCGCTTCAGCGACCTGACCCCAAACAGTCACAGGTGCAGTGCTTTCATCATGGATGGTAGTCAGCATGTAGACATCTCTCCTGTCTGAAAACTTCACAGCAAGAAGCTCCTGGCAACGCAACACACTGCACTGTCCCCGCCCAAGCTTTTGACAAACAAGTTCTTTCGTGAAACCTTTACGGTTAGAGCAGATTGTGCCACAAGCAACAGTGTCCACTTTGGCCAATTTCCTGAACAACCGCACACCAGTGTAGAAGTTATCTACATATAAATGGTGGCCTTTGTTAAAAAATCCTCTACCAAGTTCCCAAACAATTTTCTCAGTCACTCCAAAAGTGGACGGACAACCAGGGAGGTTCATCCTAGATTCCTTACCGGTGTACACCCTGAAATTAGACACATATCCAGTCCTACTGTCAGACAGCATATACAGCTTTATTCCATAGCGTGCCCTCTTACTAGGAATGTATTGCCTAAAAACCAAGCGGCCCTTGAACAACACCAAAGACTCATCCACTGCAATTTCTTTCCTAGGGGCATAAATCTCAGAAAATCGATCAACAAAGTGATCAAGGACAGGCCTAATCTTAAAAAGACGGTCACAATCAGGGTGATCTCGTGGCAACGCTAAACCATTATCAACAAAATGCATCATCCGAAGCAGAAGCAAATACCTGTCACGACTCATGACTGCCGGAAAAATAGACGTTGCCATCAAGGGACTGCTAGACCAATATGAAGCCATTGATGGCTTCCTTAGCAAGCCCATCAACAAAGTTAAACCCAAGAACTTCTTCATCTCTTCAAGATTTGTGGGAGTCCACCGGGTAGCTCTAGAGTGTGGCTTAAGACTGGCACTGTTGTCCCTCAAAAAATGTTCGGCATACAAATTAATCTGCTCAACAATCTCTGCCAAAAACACATCGTCCATAAACAACTGAAAAAAATTTACTGCCAAAAAGTTTTCAGTATTCACTCTAGATCCTGGAACACCAGTAAACTCTGGCAATGCCGGCTGCACCATGCCAGGGGCAACCCAGGGGTCATCACTTTCAAAGGGAAGCCTTGCAGCCGCAGCCTGCAGCCCAGATGCCTCTTGCCGCACTACACCAATGGGAAGCCTTGCAGCCGCAGGCTGCAGCCCAGAAGCCTCTTGCCGCACTACACCAACGGGAAGCCTTGCAGCCCCAGGCTGCAGCCCAGATGCCTCTTGCCGCACTATCGGCACATCAGTCTCCTCCTCTAACACAGGCACTTCATCCGCACTAAGAGTATCTTCATCATTCGATGACTCCATACGGAGAGAAAACTCACTGCCAGAATCGTCCCCTGCCTCCTCACCCTCAGATGCAGAGTCAGTCTCTGAACCATGGTCAGAGGAAGACTCAAACAGCAAACCAACAACCTGCTGAGCAGTAATCCTGCGGCTAGCCATTATACTTACTAAGATAGAAGACTGCGCAAACAAGTCAACAACAACCAACAATGTGCAAACCAAGTAAGTAAAGAAATTTGTACCTTTATCACAAAGATCAATGTACTCAAAAACTATACAATTCAATTACAAGAGACAGCTGCACTCACCAGAAACCAACTCTGCAGTGACACAGCAAAAACCAACGATATCCAACTAGATAGAAGAAAAAAAAACAAATTACTCACAAGACAACAAAATACACATCGAGGACCAATGCAAAAAGTTTTTGACACTCAAAAAACAAACATACTGCTTTTATTACACCATTTGCAAATAAAATTCATGCAGAGAAATCAAACACATTTACATTGTACAAAAAAAAGTCTCTTACCAAACTACACAAACAGCAGAACCACCAGTAACAAAACGACAAACTGAAAAGAGCAAACGCCTTCACCTAGAACAAAAAAGTAAAAAATAAACATTACAATTGCAATTCACAAAACATACAACAATAAACATTATAACATGCTATGTCACTACCCAAATGGTCAATCGGGTTGTGTGCCAGGTGGGGCAGAAAACAGCAGGAAAAAAAAAGGCTACTCTGTCCCGGGGCGGGTGGGTCACATACATATTATAAAAAATTGCACCCTGGAACCAAGGGGTCACTTCTATTTTTATTTACACTAATTCCCTGGTGTCTAGTGGGCTTTTCTGCCCACCCTGGGACCAGAAACGGCTACACAAAAGACCGATCTGCCCCCAGGGGGGGCAGAAAAGTCTTGAAAAATATTTGAGCCCCCAGGAAGCGACCCTTGCCCAAGGGGTCGCTTCCTACAATAACAAACACATCCCTGGTGTCTAGTGGGCTTTTCTGCCCCCCCTGGGAGCGGAAACGGCAACAAAATAAAACCGATCTGCCCCCAGAGGGGGCAGAAAAGTCTTCATAAAAATTGGGGGCCCAGGAAGCGACCCTTGCCCAAGGGGTCGCTTCCTACATTATCACACAGATCCCTGGTGTCTAGTGGGCTCTTCTGCCCCCCCTGGGAGCGGAAACGGCAAAAAAATTCAACTGATCTGCCCCCAGAAAAGTCTTGCTCACATAATGGGGGCCTAGGAAGCGACCCTTGCCCAAGGGGTCGCTTCCTTTATCACAAAAACGCATCCCTGGTGCCTAGTGTTGGCATTCCTGCAGCACGATCGCGACGCTGTGCGCAATCGTGCTGCAGGAATGCCCTGTATTGAGACATCAGGGGAGAGGAAATACTCTTTCCTCTCCCCCGATGCCTCAATACTTTGAAAATCACCGCCGCGTCCCCGCGTCCCCACCGGAGAGCTCCACATACCTCTTGATGCTGCTGGGACGCCTGGAAGCAAATGGCTTCCGGGCGTCCCAGCGCTTCCTGATGACGTCGGCGCGCGCTGACGTCACCAGGAAGCGTGGGGGGGGCTCGGGGTGGCAGCGGAAACTCTTCCGCTGCCATCCCCTTGGTGGGGGCACGATCGATGCCCCAGGGGGGGAGTGCCAGCGCTTCCCCCAGGGGCTGTGCTCATGACGGAGCGGTTCCGTCATAAGCACAGCCCAACCGATGCTCATGACGGAACCGCTCCATCATGAGCATCGAAGGGGTTAAGAGGTTTTTTTCCCTTTGATTATTTATTGTGGGTTTTCCTTAGCCTTTTTCTTGCCCTTTTGGACAGGCCCTCAGTGGTTGAAATAGCGCTTGAAGCTTGATTTACTTTAGATTGGATGGTGTTCACCTCTTCCACTATTACGAGTTGATTATTCGTATCGTCGATTTTACTATTTGAGCAAATTGAACTCTGGAATTGGCTTTTACTCGTTGGATTGTTTAAATTGATAATTTGGTTTCCTCTATTCACTTTTTCTTGTGAATTCACTGACTTTTCTATAGAAGTCGATCCCAATTGATCCGGATAATTTAAATAATTTGTGGCCACAAATAAATTAGTTTTATCTTCATTAGGAATTATTTTGCCTTGAGCTGTTTTACCCAACAACAGTTTTACTTCCTGTACCATAGAACTAACAATTGAAGGAAGGTCTGAAATTTTATCAATCAGTAGTGCACAAGTACACGTTACTAGTTGATTCCCTTTATTCGATTGGACTTTAGTTATCAAATTAGTCGATTGGAGGAGTTTGGCATCGATCCCTACTGCGTGGGTAGCCAATGTATTTAAAATATCTACTTGGATATAATTTATCTGAATGGAAACTAAGAGCATTTGTGATTGAGTCCATAGAGTGAAGTAAACACTCCCATATTCCACAATCAGGGCTAGAAGGATTGTGTTCTATAACGCCGAATCTAGCTTGATAATTCCCAATTGAAAATACAATAAATACATATTTGTAATAAATACAGTGTGTTGTTCTTTTTCACTATATCAAACAAGCTGCTTAACATACATTTCTGGACTAAGTCTGAGGCTGCTCTCCACAGCTACCACTTAGAGAGCTTTCTAAATTTGTCTAAAGACCACTAAAACCACCATAAGGTTTGTCTGGACTGGTGAAGGGTGCCCACTTGCATAAGTGTGCATCATATACCAGGCTAACGTCTCACAAAGCTAAACAGACTCAAAGCATTATTGTTTCAAAAAGAGGTAGCTCTCACATCTGCTCGAGAAAACTTTGAACTGTTAGTTGCTAGAGCTTCTAGCAAAATAAAATGATTGTTTAACACAAACCTCCCCCTGCATTTTGGTGAAATATTAAATGCCTCCCACATGGCCACTCTCGCCATTTTTTAAGGTTGTCGGTATCTGCCTAGTTAGTTCAGGCCAAATTGTTTTAGGAATAATACAGATTTTTATTTATTAAATTGTTTCCAGTGTGTTTGTAGGATCTCTTCTGCAGTTATTCCACATTTGCTATGCTATTTAAGATTCTCTGCAATGGGTGTTCCATTTGCAAGCCCCCTGGAACTACAACCACTCTAGGACCATTGCAAGGGCTTGCTTCAGTATTTTGGAATATTTCAGAACTGGCTCTTGATTGATCGTTAACAGATCGGGCTGCCTGGTTTACCTGCATTTAGCCCGTGTTTCACTGCCTCTGGTGCCCCTTTGAAAAAATTCAACCGATCTGCCCCCAGAAAAGTCTTGCTCACATAATGGGGGCCTAGGAAGCGACCCTTGCCCAAGGGGTCGCTTCCTTTATCACAAAAACGCATCCCTGGTGCCTAGTGGTGGCATTCCTGCAGCACGATCGCGACGCTGTGCGCAATCGTGCTGCAGGAATGCCCTGTATTGAGACATCAGGGAAGAGGAAATACTCTTTCCTCTCCCCCGATGCCTCAATACTTTGAAAATCACCGCCGCGGCCCCGCGTCCCCACCGGAGAGCTCCACATACCTCTTGATGCTGCTGGGACGCCTGGAAGCAAATGGCTTCCGGGCGTCCCAGCGCTTCCTGATGATGTCGGCGCGCGCTGACGTCACCAGGAAGCGTGGGGGGGGGCTCGGGGTGGCAGCGGAAACTCTTCCGCTGCCATCCCCTTGGTGGGGGCACGATCGATGCCCCAGGGGGGGAGTGCCAGCGCTTCCCCCAGGGGCTGTGCTCATGACGGAGCGGTTCCGTCATAAGCACAGCCCAACCGATGCTCATGACGGAACCGCTCCGTCATGAGCATCGAAGGGGTTAAGAGTTTTTTTTCCCTTTGATTATTTATTGTGGGTTTTCCTTAGCCTTTTTCTTGCCCTTTTGGACAGGCCCTCAGTGGTTGAAATAGCGCTTGAAGCTTGATTTACTTTAGATTGGATGGTGTTCACCTCTTCCACTATTACGAGTTGATTATTCGTATCGTCGATTTTACTATTTGAGCAAATTGAACTCTGGAATTGGCTTTTACTCGTTGGATTGTTTAAATTGATAATTTGGTTTCCTCTATTCACTTTTTCTTGTGAATTCACTGACTTTTCTATAGAAGTCGATCCCAATTGATCCGGATAATTTAAATAATTTGTGGCCACAAATAAATTAGTTTTATCTTCTTTAGGAATTATTTTGCCTTGAGCTGTTTTACCCAACAACAGTTTTACTTCCTGTACCATAGAACTAACAATTGAAGGAAGGTCTGAAATTGTATCAATCAGTAGTGCACAAGTACACGTTACTAGTTGATTCTCTTTATTCGATTGGACTTTAGTTATCAAATTAGTCGATTGGAGGAGTTTGGCATCGATCCCTACTGCGTGGGTAGCCAATGTATTTAAAATATCTACTTGGATATAATTTATCTGAATGGAAACTAAGAGCATTTGTGATTGAGTCCATAGAGTGAAGTAAACACTCCCATATTCCACAATCAGGGCTAGAAGGATTGTGTTCTATAACGCCGACTCTAGCTTGATAATTCCCAATTGAAAATACAATAAATACATATTTGTAATAAATACAGTGTGTTGTTCTTTTTCACTATATCAAACAAGCTGCTTAACATACATTTCTGGACTAAGTCTGAGGCTGCTCTTCACAGCTACCACTTAGAGAGCTTTCTAAATTTGTCTAAAGACCACTAAAACCACCATAAGGTTTGTCTGGACTGGTGAAGGGTGCCCACTTGCATAAGTGTGCATCATATACCAGGCTAACGTCTCACAAAGCTAAACAGACTCAAAGCATTATTGTTTCAAAAAGAGGTAGCTCTCACATCTGCTCGAGAAAACTTTGAACTGTTAGTTGCTAGAGCTTCTAGCAAAATAAAATTATTGTTTAACACAAACCTCCCCCTGCATTTTGGTGAAATATTCAATGCCTCCCACATGGCCACTCTCGCCATTTTTTAAGGTTGTCGGTATCTGCCTAGTTAGTTCAGGCCAAATTGTTTTAGGAATAATACAGATTTTTATTTATTAAATTGTTTCCAGTGTGTTTGTAGGATCTCTTCTGCAGTTATTCCACATTTGCTATGCTATTTAAGATTCTCTGCAATGGGTGTTCCATTTGCAAGCCCCCTGGAACTACAACCACTCTAGGACCATTGCAAGGGCTTGCTTCAGTATTTTGGAATATTTCAGAACTGGCTCTTGATTGATCGTTAACAGATCGGGCTGCCTGGTTTACCTGCATTTAGCCCGTGTTTCACTGCCTCTGGTGCCCCTTTGATTGGTCCCTTAGTGATCCATTTTAAGGACTGACCCGTGCGTTTGCGGCATCTCCTCCATGCGAGGTTTGAGCCACTCACTTTTGAGGAAATGGATCACAGAATACAGGCCCTACTAACACAGATGCAGACTGCCCGGTAAATATCTCAGCATTGGCTGAGACTGAAGATCATGTTTGCTCTTTGGAACTTGTAACTTGCTGTCAATCAATCATCTTCTGCTGAGTCGGACTCCTTTTTGGAATCCCTAGCCTTTGAATTTTCAAGTGACATCAGGAATTCCTCCGAAGCACCATAATTTGACTATTTTTCAAAATTGACAATTAACTTTCTTGTTTTCCTGATATAATTTTATTAATTTTGCTTTGAGTTTATCTCTTGATTACATTCATATTTTTTTGTGCTTTATCGTGCTATTATTCCGACCAAAGGGAGGGTGTTGTGTGTTTCTCAAATGACCCATTGTTGTTTTTCCCTAAGGTAGCCTAATTATGTACATTGCATGATGCTTTGCTTTGGCACATATTAATAAATATCACACTTGCTTTTGTGCTACATTGTATTTTTACACAGAATCAGCACATGTTTTTGCAATTTGTCCTTTTCCCGGGATTTAGTATGAACAAGTCTAAGCAAGGTCAAACAATATTGCCCCTTGTTATTTTTCTCTGATCAGACACTAGCACCTAGACATAATTGAAGAATGCCACTGTTCTTGTCATATAACTAAGGACAGGGGTTCTGAAAAACAACATTTCACTGAGCGAAGGTCTTGATAAAAGAGCACCATGTCAGTCAAGATGTAGAACAATTACCTATGTATGCTTAGGTACGTGGTCCACCACCGAACCCAGAGATCTATAATCTATAACTGCTTAGCTTAAGTAGTGTGGGACCGTTGCGGCAGATCCGGTAGATAACATGACAGGGCTCTTTCTTGTAAATGGTTTATAAACCATGTTGATGACATTAATGACATGTATCAGTTAAATAATTGTGGCACAATTATTGCATTTTACAGCACAATAGTTAAATAAAAATTGTAAACTTCCATCATGTCTCTTTTTATCTTATTGTGGACAAGTGTAAGTGAGAGAGCAAAAGAGTGTGTCTGTTACCGCGATCCCTGAGAGGGTCGAGAGCGTTGTGTTCTGGGTGCTGAATCACTTGTCTCTCTGGAAAGGTTGGGAGGGCAAGGAAGGCACAATATCTAGTCGGACTCTGGTTAATAGATACTGATGTGGTACGGTGACTCAGTCCCCTATACTGATGTTCTATGGTTCCAAGCATAGTTTTGTTTATGAGCAGAATTCCTGCAACACTAGAGGGGCCAAAATTAATGAAAATGTAGGTCCTGATTGAGAGTGTGGCTGAGAGGGAATTTTCAATGCATTGACAAAAACCGCCATGATGGCAGTTCCTGCTAATCTAAGAGATGTCGGCTAGGGAGGTGGGCAGCTGTAAATCCAGAGAGCAGTTACTCTGAACTTTAAATCAGCTCCATAATATTTACTCAGAGGGGACATGACAACTTGGAGGGGGTTGGACACATGATAAAAAACACATCAGGAAGCATCAAAGGAACCAGTCTTTACACAAAGGGAAAACTAAAACATCCATAGTCGATAAAAGGTCCAGATTGAAAAGTCAACTATCCAGTATTTTAATTAGGGGTGGGCAGAGGTCACAGAGTTACATAAAAAGATGCTACGAGTTCCACGGGCAGAATTCAGCAGGTTGTGCTGCTCACACTGATTTTTAGCACCGGGACCCTGTTCCACTCCATAAAATCAGCACAAACGTCACCACACAGCGTGCCAGTGGATGCTGCTTCTTTCATCTGCTCAAGTATATTTTCTTCACGAGCAGCAGCTTTGACAACATGAACGGTCATGATCTGCTTCTACAGCACTCTTTGAGATATCTCGCTTGGAGGTGTTTCAGAGCCTGAAAATCATGCTAGGCAATGCAAATTAAATCTTGCCAACTTAACTTTGGTGAGCCATGCGTGCGAAAAAACTGCCTGGTAGCTGTTAGTGAAATTTTGCCAGATCTACACGTTACGAGTGCAACTTAAAGTGGGCAAAACTCCACAAATTCCACTTACGGAGCAGAATTTATCTCCCACTCCTAATTAAAATTAAGTCTAAGCTACTTCAAACTAGAGGGAGTGTCCAACTAAGTTTCCTGGTTTGGGGGCTAAACTTCCTGGTCATGCTCTCTTTCAGTTTTAACCAAATGTGTAAATCCTCCTCTGACGCATACATCAAATGGCTAGACATGGCAGGACCAGACAACCACAAGGTAGAATGAAATAGAGGAGTAGCAGGGAAACAGGGGTCACAGATGAATTTGGACATGGGACAACAGGAGGTGAGGCATGATGGAGAGGCAAACATGATGTAAGAGCTGCAGACACTGGTGTCATAAGGTCACATAAAGTTTGGAGCTGCTCAGTGACCCTCTTTAAAAGTATCTGGGCCACCCTAACTAAGATCCGGATATCCTGAAAGATCTCTCCTTGAACCACTCCAACTGGCTTCAGGATTCCTTGAGAACATCCGAAGATACATATTAAAGGGGAAGGGATTGGGCAATACAATATGGTGTGACGTTTAGGAGGCAGAAGTGTTGCTTGAGTCAAGTTGCACTGGAAGGAAAAGGTAATGAATGAGCAGGGGGTGCAGCTGGAGTTAAGGAGCGGCTGGGTATAGGTCCAGATGGTGTGGGGGCCTCCTCTTGGAACACCACAGGTTAGTCTTGCCCAAGCATTACGGAGAGCCAATAACTTATTTCTCTTGGCTGGTGGTGTCTACATCCACTGCTCCCCACCCATGTGACTGATTAAGCTTCCACCCAGAGTCTCTTGGAAACAGATCTTTATAGAGTCTGGGCAGGGGAATTACCTATGCTGGTGGATGATTCATTTTCCTCTCTGGTGGTATTCAGCCTTTAGGTCGGCGTCTGGGCTGAGGATTTGCATTGTTGGCCCTGATCCTGCAGTGATGGTCATTGATCAGTGCAGTCTGCTTAAAAGGAATGTTAAAAACCAAAAGAGAGAATTTGTAAATTTGTTGGTTCAATAATGCATATCTATATAACTTTATCTACGAGGGAAATGATTTTCCATTATACAAACACTGACATTCTGGAGTCTTTAACAAATGTGTCACTATCCTGTGCTTTCATACCCCAATGTTGGTAATTACAACTTGTTAAAATTGAAAATTCACAATACAGTTGCAGAATCAGCCATTCAAAGGAGGTGAAAGGGTTGTTAATAGTTTAAGTATATGAAAAAGGAAGGTTAACCTGTTTGAAATGTAGATTCTAAATAGGTTCCACACATAGGTTGTCTGAGAGGAGGCAAAGTATTTTAAATAATGTAATGGTATAAGGCTATATTTTGAACATCAAAGAGTCTGCACATTGTTCATTAATTGTGTGAAAGTTGTAGGTAAAACATAACTAGGCTGTCCTGTTTAAGGCTTAAACCTATAATAACTGATAAAACCTAACCGAAACGGGAGCCCTCATCAGTGTGAACATATAAACACTGATGAACACCTGCACAACCTCAAACTAAAATGTAAATCAAAAAAAGGAATGTGAGACAGAGTTAGTCAGGGACCAAAACAATGCAACTATGTTCTATACGGTAGTAGCAAGAAAGACTGGTCTAAGATTATTATGTTCGAGTTTTGTTGTTTACAGGTATTGCTTCTTCTCCTTTTGCTTTCTCCATTTTAATGTTATTGGGCCGAAGGTACAGGGTTTAGAAGAATGGGTTGAATCTGATTTAACTATTGTATATATTGCGGAGAATAAGGGAATATTAAAATCATATTTGATTTGTTGCCAGTGCTTAATTCTTTCACTGATTGCTGAAATGGCTGGCTTAGAGGATTCTTGTCCAATGTGTACTATCATTTTCACCAACGGACACAGAATGGGTAAAACCATTTTCTAACAAGTCAGAATTGGTGGTATTTCACATGCCAAACACCCGAGGCTTAAAACATTCAATGCAAGGTACTAGTGGCAGATACTTGTGATAAGAGTGCTGTCACTATGCAAATGAGCTTGTGGTGAAAACATGACACAAGACTTTCCACATTACAGAGAAATTCAATGCTGCACAGTATCCGATTCTTATGAGTCATGTTCAGCTAATTCGGGGGTTTTAGCCACTAGCACCTCACTGATGGGGTTTTAGAGTCCATAGTTAGAATGTTGACGACAACATTTCAAGACTCAGAATACAATGCAATGTCTGATAAAAGGTCAGGACTGACTTAAAGTGAGACATTTGCCAAGTGTACACTTGGCATCTCTGAATGTACAGTAGCACCATCTGACTGTAGTCAGTCAAATAGTGCAAAAATCAGTGGTGAGCATGCTTAAGATTCATGTTTCAAGTGCCTTAGAATGCAGGGCTACAAATTAATGTCGTGTGATTCAACATTTTAAAGTTTTCACAAAGTATTGTGCTGTTGGCAGGGTTGGTTACCCCTACAATGTCATAAGTTTCAGTAAGGAATAGGTGAATGACCCAAAATGCATCCAAGAATGTGTTTATTAATATGTGTACTCAGCACCCTTACTTTAATCCATTAATTGTTCTGTAAACCAGACTGAGTCTTGACAGAGTGAGTGTGCGGTAATGGAATGTGAGTGAGGGTTATGAGATTTGAGTGTTATTTAGCATGCAATACACCGACTTTCCTTGTTTAAAATAATCAAATATAACTCCATTGGACACTCTGTCAATGGGAAGACACTACATACCCAGCATTACATCACATTTAAATTATATATGTGCTGTTATACATGGGGTCTCCAGTTGGCAGTGGTGTGCACCCTATCCAAGTTAGACCCTCATTCTAATCAGGGTAAGAGTCACCCAGCTAAGATATCCATGCTCCACTCCCTTGGTAGCTCGGCTCGAGTAGTCAGGCTTATATCACAGGTAATGTGTAAAGCATTTGTACACCACACACTAACACAGTGAAAACCCTACAAAAGGAGTCAACACCAATTTTGGAAACAAATAGCCAATGTTTATCTGAATAAAACAAGGCCAAAATGACAAACATCAAGCATATACCAGTTACAACAACACTCTTTAAAGATTAAGCAAGTTTAGTCCATAGAAATCAATGGATGAGTTCATTTTAGCACAAAGTACCTTAGATTCATCAAATATTCAAGACAGTACAAGGTGCAGGGTAAGTGAGATGCTGGGAAAGCAAAATGATTCATTGGTTCCTTACTACACAGGGGAGGTGATGCATTGTTTCCTTACTGGCAGGGGAGGAAATTCACCAGTTCCTTACTGGAAGGGGAGGTGGTGCATCGGTTTCTGGACACACGGCCTCGGTTCCTTACTACAGCAAGGTGTTGATGAAGAATCTGCATCGAGGGATGATGCATCAAAAATCCTGACACGCTGCGGTGATGTGACATCAGCGCGGCAGGTGCTGCATTGATTTTACAGCCACGAAGCAGGCGCTGCTCTGATTTCTCAGCCACGAAGCAGGTGCTGTGTCGGAGTCCTATCGGGTACCATGGATGTCGGTGACATGGTCCTTGAGTTTCACACTGCCATGAGTCTGCAACAAGATGCATTTTGATGGCTAGCTAGGGCATGTGATGAAAGTCACGGTCGATGCTTCAAGAGGGAACCACACTTTTGTGCAGGCAGCAGTGATGCAACAATCTTTTGTAGCAGTGCAGTGAGAGAACAGGCGCTGGGATTCAATGTCTGTATTTTCTCCTTAAGATCACCAAGTTACACTTCCTAGGGCCCAATAACTGGATTTGGCACCACTTTGCAAGCCATGACTCTCTGCAGAGGAGCCTAAGCACTAGCAGGTGAAGTCTTTGATTATCCTGAGACTCCTTAACAGGGGGCGAGCACACACAAGCCCTTGGAGAACCTTGTACGTAGGATGTATATAGCAGAGTCCAGTCCTTTAACTCACAGGACAGAAACAGACAAGCAGTTGGCCAGCACAAGAAAGCAACAGACAGAATGGCAGTCCCTCCTACAGCATCCAACTCTTCCTCCTGGCAGAATGTCCTCAATCCAGAAGTGTTATGATTTTAGGGTATCAGAAGTCCAATACCTATACCTCTTTCTGCCTTTGAGGTATGCAAACATCAACGGAAATTCTTTGTAGTGCACAAGACCCTGCCTTTCCCTGAGAAAGGCACAACTGTCTGTCAACACAGACATCTATTCTATAGACGGGCAGAGACACAGAATGGTTAAGCAAGAAAATGCTCTCTTTCTAAAAGAGGTATTTTCAAACATGCAATTTAAAAACCAACTTCACCTAATGATGTATTTTTTAAATTTGAGATCAGAGACTCCATTTTCCAAAGCTCTATCTGCTCCCAATAGGAAATTACACTTAAAAGATATTTCAAGGCAATTCAGATTTTGCCCGATGGGAGAGATTGTCCTTACAATAGTGAAAAATGAAATTAGCAGTATTTCACTATTAGAATATTTAAAAAATAATAGTACATGTCCGACCTTTTAACTACATTGCACCCTGCTATTGGGGCTACCTTGGACTACCTTAGGGGTACCTTGTATGTAATAAAAAGGAAGGTTTGGGCTATGAAAGTGGGTGCACTTGCCAGGTCGAAATGGCAGTTTTAAACTGTACCCACAGACACTGCAGTGGCAGGTCTGAGACATGTTTGCAGGGCTACTCATGTGAGTGGCACAATCAGTGCTTCAGGCCCATTAGTAGCATTTGATTTATGGGCCCTTGACACCTCAGGTGCACATTACTAGTAAATCAAATATGACAATCATGGATAAACCAATCACCAATACAATTTAAACATACAGCATATGTTCCTTAGCACTGATTAGCAGTGGTAAAGTGCCCAGCATTGTAAAGTCAACAAAAACAAGTCAGCAAAAATAGGAGGAAGAAGGCAAAAAGTTTGGGGATAACCCTGAAAATAGGGACAGGCTCAACATTGCTTTATAACAATCGCTGCAAAAAACATTTTTTTAACACTGGAGAAAACAGTTATTTGTCTATTTGAGGGGGTAGCCAGCTGAAAAATACTGATAAGCACTGATTTCAAAAGGTTTGGAAAACACTGTTAAAACACCATTGAAAACCTCAGAAAATAAACACTGTAAACAGGATAGCCTTAACATAACAAACATATGGTGGTTAGGAAGTGAAGTAGATGTACACAATTTCATTAATGTACATATCAGATGAGTCATCAACTGAAAGAAAAAATACAATAAACATGCATGTTAGTAAAGCTGAACTTTCAAAACTTATATACCACAAAAAAAATGTTAACTAGTACGTGGAAGGTTATGACAAAGATCACAGTGAACACATGACAGGACAGCACTCCCAAAATGCCTTGTGCATTTAATTGCCTAATATTAATATATATTTACTGTTTCTCTGCTGCTAAAACTCTTCCATCTGGGCATGGAAGGTTGGCCAAGCAGCTTTCAGGATCTGCCGGTACAGGGAGTCATGTGGGGGTGCTGCAAATATGGCTGTAAAAACAATCACATAATGTCTTTGCCCCTAATCCTGGCACAGTGGCACATGTCTTCCCATAACAACTTGCAACACAGCTTCCCATGCCAGGTGTGGACACCCACTGTACTGCAGTGCATGTGTAGGTCTTACCAGATTTGGGCATGCTCAACTGGCTATCCACACCCAAATAAAGCTTAGGGGACTTGTTGATGGTCCACTTTCAGGGACTGACAGGCCTATCGGGCAATGAGGAAATGACCGAAGGGCTGCTCTGACAGGTCAGTGTGTGAGACCTTTATTTTGGGATGTTTCTGGGCCTGTTTTATTGTGTGATGTGCGAGATTTTACTATTGGTGTCTGTGAGATTAAAACAAACATTTTCTGTAATAAACTCAAATCCATGCAGCTGTCCATACCGAGTTTGTGAGATGCCAATGTTATCAGAAGACATGGTGAATGCAAAGTGGTTTGTTCTGTCAGCTAACTACTTTTGCATTCAGGCTTGCTGTAATTGTTTGTTGTTGAAATAAGTTGCAGCAGGAGGTGGGTGGTGGAGAAGAGAACAAGCACTTATCTCATCAACTGGTGTTTTGCTAATGTTGTAATCCTTGGTATTTAAATGTCCAGCGTTTGCTTCTTAGTGAAATTATTCTTTTAAGTGCAATCAATTCCACAGGTTTAATCACTAAACAGCATTTTTATTTATGTAAAAAATGTTTTAAAAACTTCATATAGCATTACAAAGCAAGATTTATGTAAACACTTGGAAGGCACTGGATGAGAAAAAAAAAACATTTCAAAATGTTTTATTCTGCAGTACCGCGGTTCGGCCAAGCGTGGTATGGCTAGTTTCTCAATTTCTAAGCTTGGGTATGTTTACAACTAATTCGATGGTGTAGAGATAAAATATTGAGTTGGAAATATCGAGTGACATGAATATGAATATCGAGTCAAAAATATCATGACAGCATTATATCGAGGTAAGTAATATCAATGTAAAAATATATAAAAAATGTGTTTAGTATCAAATATCTATGTTTAAAATACTGATGTTAAAAATGTATTAATACTATTTTTTGTAGTTATTGTTTTTTAAGTGTTATCTATAAAAAAATTGTTTATGTTATTTTTCATGTCTTTTGCTTATTTTGTTATGTTATTTTATCTAAAAATTGTAAAAAAAGATGTATGTTGTAAAACATTTTTTAATTGTGGGATGTTGGGTTTTTTGTTTTTTATATAATATGTTTTGAAATGTAGACATTTTAGTAGCAGGATGTTGGGTTCATACGGTATAAGGGTGGGGTGTAATCTATAAAATACGCTTTATTTTACATAAATAGAAGCTGATTAAGAATTATTTCTAAATATTTTTAATTGTTTGCAACATATTTTAGATATATCTTAAATATATTTTATATGATATTTTACAGGAATCTTTACATTTTGTTTCGAATATATTGTGAAATATTATCAATGATTGAGTATTAATTATTTATTGTTTATTTCTGAGGCTTTTGTTATATTTAGGTGCCGATTCAGATCGGCAAAATAAATTTGCGTACGACTCGTATCTGCATATTTTCACGTACGAATCATACAAGTACCGTACAAACTGCGAAGTACGATTTGTACGTGAAAAATACATCCGAATTGCGTCGGGAAAAGGGTACGAGTGGGAGCCGGAAATTTTTACGTCCGAATAGCGTCGGGAAAAGTGTACGATAGGGAGCCGGACATTTTTACATGCAAATCGTAAAACAGAAGTTCGAGCATGCAAGTACGATCCGTACCGCCCATCCGAATACACAACCGCATGTAAAAGGCCCCGTACGGAGCGAACGCAGTAGCACACATGTACACGGGTAAACTTGTGGGCGGATACAAGTCGTACAGCCCCACTCCCCCCGCATATGTCAGCACCGTACACCAGTATGTCAGCACCGTACCCCCCCCGTCCGCACTGTACCCCAGCCCCGTACCTGTACGCACCGTACACCCGGCCCGCACCCCAGCCCTGTACCTGTACACACCACACCCCATGGCCGTACCTCAGCCCCGTACCTGTACGCACCATACCCCAGGCCCATACCCCAGCCCCGTACATGTACGCACCGCACCCCATGGCCGTACCCCAGCCCCGTACCAGTACACACCACACCCCAGGCCCGTACCCCAGCCCCGCATCTGTACGTGCCGCTCCCCAGGACCGTACCCCAGCCCCGTACCTGTACGCACCGCACCCCATGGCCGTACTCCAGCCCAGTACCTGTACGCACCGTACCCTAGGCCCGCACCCCAGCCCCGTACCTGTACACACCGTACCCCAGCCCTGTACCTGTACGCACTGCACCCCATGGCCGTACACCAGCCCCACACCTGTACGCACCGTACCACAGGCCCGTACCCCAGCCCCGCATCTGTACGCGATGCACCCCAGGACCGTACCCCAGCCCCGTACCTGTACGCACCGCACCCATGGCCGTACCCCAGCCCCGTACCTGTACACACCGCACCCCAGGCACGTACCCCAGCCCCGCACCTGTACGCGCCACACCACAACACCGTACCCCAGCACCCTCCCCCAGCATCACGTATGTACGGACCTCACCTACGCGAAAAATACTCGTACAGAACCAGGACACTGTAAAACAGCACAAGGAAGGTCAATTCGACTCGCACAACACCACAAAACACGTCTACATGCCAAAATACATCTCAATGACTGACCTGGGACAACCAAACAGAGGCCCAAAATCACAACCACCTCTCATAACACACCCACCAAAATTTCAAACCCAGCCACACCCACAAATGGACCAATAAAAAGGGCCCACACACACAACCCATGAGCCTTTGCAACAGACCCACTGCTGCCAGACCCCACAGACAAACAACTGCACCTTTCTCACACCTTAACTACACCTTAACTTACACACCTTCACACAACCTCCTTCACAAACACCCCCTCTTCACATTCACACACACACCGTCACATTCACACCCACACACCCACAACCATCCACACCCACACCCCACACCATGCCCACAGACAAGAATCCAAAGTTCACAAGGGCGGAGCTGGACCTCCTTGTCAAGAAAGTCATCAGAGTCGAGCCACAGCTGTTTGGAACATTGGTCAGACAGACCAGCATAGCCCAAAAAACTAGCCTGTGGCAGAGGATCGTCGATAAGGTGAATGCTGTTGCGCCCATCCGAAGGACCAGACATGAATGCCAAGCCAGGTGGTACGATCTGCGCAGGGCAGTCAAGAGGAAAATGAACGAGGAATACGCCCAGAGTAACATCACTGGAGGTGGGCTGCCCTGCAGACCCGTACATTACCATCCCTGGGAGGAGAAGGTGATGGCCATGCTTCCGCCGGTGGAAGTACACAGAGTCGAAGGAGTCACAGAGCCTGGTGAGTACACAAACAACTCACGTAACATGGGGGAAATGGCATCCACACCACAAATACGCCAAAGGCACACAACTTCACCCAAGCCCCACACTCTAAAACCACGCCCATGCCACTAACGTATCCATGCCCCATTCACAAATAAAGGCAATGCCATGTCCCAGGCCACACCAACCACAAACCCAAGACTGGATGTCCGGAATGCTGGGAGGGTGGGGCTCACACAACACATTGTGCAACTCAGAAGCAGAGACCAATGCCCTCAGCCCATATGGCCCAGGTACATACCCATGCACCATGCCCAATGCACAGGGACTGGCAAAGTACTGACAAGGAAGCTGACACTTAGCCCTGCTGTATGCAGCACAAGGCCCTCCTGTGACCACTGTACACTCAAACACCAACTCCACAAGCTCAGATATCTAGCACAGGAACTCACACTCACTGACATGCCAGCATGCACCACGAGGGGACAGACACATCACCTGGGAGACCCAATGACAAATCACACTGCACCCAACAGCAGTCCCGGTCACACCCCCCCCCTTACACAAGCACACACGGGGCAGGCAACAGATTTACCCACACTCACAATGGACATGTGACACAACAAGACCAATCCATAGCCAAATAAGCATCCTAGCCAAAATTCAACAGGTCAAACACTCAGGAGAACATATCAATCTGTCCCCCGAAACATACCCATCCCCAAGTGGACATTGAGAGGAATGCTAGGCACATCCAACTACCTGGAGGAATTGTGACAACTTGAGTATGTATGAAACATGGATGTGTCATGAAACAGCATCAACATTGTCTCCCTCTCACACACAGGGCAACGTCATGAACCTCCCCCCAACAATGGGGGGAACAATCACAGTCACAGGCTCAGCGTGAAGATGATCCCACCGGCAGCGGCGACTCTCACCACTCCGTGGATGACCCCGACCAACCTGGCCCCTCTGGTGCCCAAGCCCCTGCAGCACCTGCGTCCGGTACATCTGTGTCAACCCCCACCCCCATTCCTGCCACATCCCAGGAGACACCCAGGAGCCCTGCTCCCACTGAACAACACAGCCAGTCTGACCAGGAGGGACAAGGTTCTCCAGGCACCCAGGAGGAGGCAGACAACCCCGCAAATGCCATCCCTCAGGGGTCCCGTAGACCCGATGTGCCCACAACGGCAGGCCAGGCTCATGTGGGCAGGGGTGGTGGGAGTGGAGGCAGGCGGAGGTGCGAACCTGACCAGCCAGCTGAGGGAACCGGTATGTCAAACATACGTCACATCCTGGACACATACCAGCGTGACACCAGGGGCATCAGCCAGGTAGTGGCAAGCCTCACAGAGATGAAGGGGACCCTCGACAAGATGAAGAACCTGCAGGCCGAGCAACATGCCAGTCAACAACAACACCAAGGACGGATGGAGGCAAGACTGGCTGAGCTCCTGGCGGTGCAAACTGACATGAGCCGTTCACTCCGTCGGATCGCTGACAACATGGGCAACCCTGTGCCACCAGGCGAAGACCACCACCAGCCACAGGGAGGGAGGAGGAGGAGGAGGATTCGTCCGACGGAGCATCACAGACATCGTCAAGGACTGCATCTGAGGGTCCCCCCAGGAAGGTGGGTCGTCCACAGAAAAGACCGTGAGAGTCAGCGGACCATCCACATCTCCCAGGTCACCTGGCCTGGCACCTGACCCTCTGGCGCAACAGCAGCACCTCATTCAATGACATTCTCTGCCACATGGACTTGCTGGTCACAGTCTGACCACTGATGACCAACACTGTGTTCTGGACTCTGATGACTTCCAAAGCAAAGGATACCATCTCCCCCTGTGAACTTTGGATTCTATGCACCCGGTAGAGCACCTTAGTTCATCTACCAAAACACGTACCCCACAGTAAATAAGAACTTAATTTTGTCATGAGATTTTTGCTGTCATTTTGCATCAGTCCACAACATATGTGTGTGTAAATGTCAAACTATGCCTGAGTGTTGAACTAACTCCACCCATCCATACCCTGGGATCTGAGTCTGGTACAGGACACACATGGGTCACAATGTATCATTCAATGCAGACATGGAGCACAATACTCACCTGTGATGGCCTCAAGCTGCTGAGGGGGGGCTTGCAGACCTATTTAGAAGAGTATCATTAAGGCATAGAGGTCATGCCTCATTCGGAGGTTCCCGGGGAGGGAGTCCCAGGTATGTGTTCCCAGGTGGGAGAACTATGTCCTGCATGCTGGAGTACGGTGGATGTGAAGACTGGTGGCCAGGTCAAGGTTGGATGCACGGAGATGGCACTACGGGGTCTCGGATGACAGTGGTACAAGGTTGGTTTTGGGTTGGGGTTGTGGCATGCCTCCTGAGTGTGGGTGGGGAGTCTGAAGGTCATTATGCAGCAGACAGTGATCCATTGCAGCTATCTCTGCTGGACGGTGATGTGGCTGGGGCGCGGGATGTTGAAGCTGAGGTGTGCAGATGCACCCTGGATGTGGACAAGTTTCCCGGGAGTTTGGATGTGGCTGCTCTGTAGAGGGCAGGGCAGTATTTGACACGGATGTTGTCGTGGACCTGGGGGATGGTCCATCTTCCTTGGAGTGGATCTATCTGGGGATCATGTGCATAATGCAGAGGGTGTTGCAGTCTGAGGCACAGATGCTGGTGATTACCATGGCAAATGTGAGCAAGCAATCCATGATGCACACCATCTTGTGAGCGGGGACACTGGGTGCTTGTGCAGGGCTCTTGTGGGTGGGACACAAGCAGTTGACCCAGCTGTAAGGGGACAATCCTCAGATGTTGACCTCAGTCCTGTACATGTCCTGCCTCAGGTGGCTGATGTTCAGCCATTCATCAATGGATGTCATGCAGTCTTGAATATTGGAACTGGCAATGTCTCCGTCCTTGGTGAGGACCACCTGGCTGTGAATGGCATACGAGTTGATGATGAGGTGCCATGCGCATGTGACGGTGGAGAGGGGGTCCTGGACACATTGTAGATTGACACGCTGAGAAATGATACCTGTGCCATGTGCCTGACGACGACACCATACTACATGCAGAAGCCTTGAGTCCCACTCCCATGGCCTTGCTGGGGTACAGAGCCGGTGGGGAGTAGGAGGGACATGGCCTGGTTGGTGTGACAGGGCCTGTAAGGCGTGGCAGCGCTGTGTAGGCAGTCGGAGTTGCACACTCATCATGCAAAGGTGTTGTGTGTGCGCTTAGTGTTTGCCTGAGAGCAGGCAGGAGATTTGTGGATGGACATTGCTTGAAGGGTGTCTGCAACATCAGACTGTAGTGTGATGTGGGTCATGCAAGGACCTGAGGGTCGTGCAATGTGCACGTTGCATGTGCAGACGGTCCAGCCTTTGGTACCGCATGGCCGCAACTGTGGCACAGACAAGCTGATGACAGCCAAAAGAATGGGATGAGGGAGGAAGGGAGGAGCATCTTTGATGTGTGTGTTGCCAAATCCGGAAACAGCAGGCGGCATGTCCTGGAAACTATGCCACAAGTTCCACCCAAAGACTAGGATGTCAGAAAGGACTACTGCAACAGGTGTATGTAAAGGAAGGCGTGTCCGGTTTTCCATGGCACACCCAGAAACAAAGGATGCACAATCACCAAAGATGACTGACACCGGATCATGAAACTGAAGGGCGAGCTGCGCACAGGAAACACGCCTTCAGCAGGTGTTGACGGCCCGTTGTGGGGACCAACATGCCAAAACACATACACAGCCATGGACTCCATGCACAATAGAGAATCAAATACATGAAGAACAGCATTCAGGTTGCTAATCTACACATAGACTCATATGCACAATCTTTGACAACTATGCCAGAGATGCCGTATGCACAGTGGCAAGAGACCTGCATTGACAGAGATGAGGCACCTTGGAGGGTGAGGAACACCTTTATTACTCAGGCTTACACCTATGGAAATGCATCAATATGAACAGACACACAGGTCTTTTGGATGAACATGTGGGACCTACACTGGACGGACACCCCCTTCGCACCACAGATGCTGTAAATCCATTGGACTGGCACACAAGTGAAGGGGGTGAGCCAAACATCCCCTGCTGCACACGGAGAGCCTGCAATTCCCCATTGAGCCTCTTATGGGGATGTCCCACACTATGTCCACCGTAGCATCCCGTATGTTTCAGAGGGAAGTTTTACACACATTGATGCCTTCATCACAATCCACAATCCCATTACAGATGACTGTCACGAAGTGTGACTATAAATTCATGTGAGTCATGCTACATGTCATGTGCCCCATGGTGAGTCGACATGTATGCATAGTAACAAAACCTGCACAGGAGCAGTGCCCTCACATTCCAAACAACTACCACACCCAAAATGGCTTGCTGCAATCCTTACCCAAAGGAGACATCTCACCATGTCCGTGCATGTAATGCTGATTCAGCACACGTTGCAATACTCATGAGGAATAGCAGGAGCACAACGATGCGACGAGCAGACAGCATGCGCAACTACCTGGGGATGACAGACACACAAGAAGTCAGGAAAAAGATAGTCATCCGCATGCATGGTCATGTACTCTACATGAATAAGGTTGACACCATGCTAGTTGAAAACTGAGTGTGTCAGATAAAATGTGTGGAATGACATCATCACTCGAGTGACACATCAGAACACACCTCTAAGTCACTTAGCATACAGTCAGCTGGATGCACACATTGCAACACATGCCACACAAGGCTCCAAGCGTGCGCACTCAGACCCAGGGACTCACCATTATGAGAAGAAGTTGCGTATGAGCTGACTCCGGATGTCTTCCTCCTCCTCCTCCTCCTCCTCCTCACTTGCCTCGTGACCAAGGCCTTCATCCTCCACGGGTGGATGTTCCTGCTCATCGGGATCCAGGATGAGTGGCACAGCTTTCTCCACTGCCATGTTGTGCAGCATGCAGCACACGAGGAATATTTTGCAGACTTTCACCGGTGCATATGGGAGGGACCCGCCTGTCTTGTGGAGGCACCGGAATCGGCTCTTCAGAAGGCCAAACGTCCTCTCAATCACTCACCTGGTCTGCCCATGGGCGTTGTTGTAACGGTGATCTGCAGCTGTTCTGAATTTGCGGAGAGGCGTCACCAGCCATGGCAGGTTGGGATAGCCAGAGTCCCCCACATGGAAACATCATGTAAAGAAGTGGGTCAGGAGATGCTGTAACATACAAAGATACCGCAAAATACAGGACAAACAGAGTATACCCACCAACAAGACATGCTCGTTCGTTGTGCAGCCGCATCATCATTTCTGGCACCCTGCTACGCCTCATGATGTAGGCATCGTGTGCTGACCCTGGAAAACGTGCACAGACATGGGAAATCAGCATGTTAGCAAGACACACCACAAGGGCATTGATGGAGTGATAATGTTTTCGGTTTCGATAGGCTACCTCCTGAGCCTGTGGTGGTACCAAAGCCACATGTGTCCCATCAATTGACCCAATTACATGGGGCATCCCTCCCAGGGCATAGAACTCACCCTTGATACCTGTCAACTGCTCACGACTTGGAAAATGGATGAATTCATCCAGGTGCTCCAACATGGCTTCTAAAACATCATGCAGGACACGGCTGAACATGGTCTGGGACATGCCACCCACATCAGCTATGGTGAATTGAAACGTACCGGTGGCAAAAAAATGTAGGGCTGCCATCACCTTCATCTTGGGGGTCAGCACAGTAGGATAACTGTGTCGCGGTTGGTGGTGTGGTGCCAGCCTGTTTGTCAGGTCCTCAATTAACTGTTGGGTGAATCTGTAACGGCGTATGCAGTCACATTCCCTCATGGCACCCAAGTCTGGCATTGGTCGGGGCAGAGGCGGTGCCCTGCAGAAAATTGGAAGGAATAACGAAGATTGAGTACATTACAACACCAATGTCAATGAACTGAGCACATGTTAAACAGTGAATACACATCTGCTAAATACAGAGTCTGGTCTGTGCAATACATCCAGGACACGTATGCCAGCCAGGTGATACTCCTACTAAGAGGCAGCTACAAACGTTGATTGTCAAGGTCTAGATGACATGCCATTAAACTAGCTGTGGCATAGTGCAAGTGAACAGCCAGACACATTACAGGAGTGACATACATCCACATATCTGCATTAGAAGGATGTTATCTCATTCAGACAGCTTGCGACAAGCTAGACGCACAGGTCACATGTCATTTAAAAAGTACAGATCACACACATTGCCATGAAGGGGTACATGTCAAAACTCATAACACAGACATTGAGACAACGCAGATATGTCCTCAGGTCGAAATACCATGTTCGATGCATACAGACACACGTTACGTGGGATTCCACATGTGGCATGGTGTGCGTAATTGTGTGCCATGTCCATCTACACACAGACACATGTTGGATGCAGCAACAGCAGATGCAGTTGACGGAACACCAACAGCAAGCTCATGGGAAAACATGACACACACATGACATAGTCACATAGTGGCACAATGGTAGTTAGATGTCAGGTGTAATTATCCGTGTACCTGGCATCAGGGGACAGTTGTGGGTGTTGGGGACAGTGCCATACCAGTGATGCAGTGCTTGACACGTTTGTACTACATGCAGACATGTGCAAAGTGTGAAGGGGAAGTGTGCAACATAGTGCCCCATCACACATGACATGTGTACACAGGTCACCACACATCTATTGTGCAAAATCATGAGGAGACATGTGCCAAATCACTGCCTGACACACCTAGGCCCTGCACATGAAGGACTGCACTGACAATGACTTGATGTATAGCCTTGTGGGAGTCTGACACCTCCATTCCTTCCCTGTGTGCCTCCTATCACCAGTGTAAGCTGTGAAATGCACCGTACACACGCTCTGAGGGCGTGTGTAGGGTCGTATCACTATATTGGGTTTGGGTAGGAGTACGGTGTGTGTACGGACCGTACACACGTACGTGTACGACCAGTGTGTACACGTACATGTACTACGGTAGGACACGTACGTGTACGACCAGTGTGTACACCTAGGTGTACACACTGGTCGTACACGTACGTGTACGCAATGGTCGAATCCCTATAGTAGTGTTGCCGTAGGTGTACGCCATAGTGATACGGCCCGTACATGCGCGTGTACGGGTCGTATTCCTATAGTAGTGTTGGGGTCGGTGTACTCCATAGTGATACGGCCCGTACACGCGCGTGTACGGGTCGTATCACTATGGCATACACTTATGCCAACACTACTCTAGGGATACGACTAGTGTGTACACGTACGTGTACGACCAGTCTGTACACCTAGGTGTACACACTGGTCGTACACGTACGTGTACTACCGTAGTACACGTACGTGTACACACTGGTCGTATCCCTAGAGTAGTGTTGGCGTAGGTGTACGCCATAGTGATACGACCCGTACTCGCGCGAGCTCATGGGAAAACATGACACACACATGACATAGTCACATAGTGGCACAATGGTAGTTAGATGTCAGGTGTAATTATCCGTGTACCTGGCATCAGGGGACAGTTGTGGGTGTTGGGGACAGTGCCATACCAGTGATGCAGTGCTTGACACGTTTGTACTACATGCAGACATGTGCAAAGTGTGAAGGGGAAGTGTGCAACATAGTGCCCCATCACACATGACATGTGTACACAGGTCACCACACATCTATTGTGCAAAATCATGAGGAGACATGTGCCAAATCACTGCCTGACACACCTAGGCCCTGCACATGAAGGACTGCACTGACAATGACTTGATGTATAGCCTTGTGGGAGTCTGACACCTCCATTCCTTCCCTGTGTGCCTCCTATCACCAGTGTAAGCTGTGAAATGCACCGTACACACGCTCTGAGGGCGTGTGTAGGGTCGTATCACTATATTGGGTTTGGGTAGGAGTACGGTGTGTGTACGGACCGTACACACGTACGTGTACGACCAGTGTGTACACGTACATGTACTACGGTAGGACACGTACGTGTACGACCAGTGTGTACACCTAGGTGTACACACTGGTCGTACACGTACGTGTACACAATGGTCGAATCCCTATAGAAGTGTTGCCGTAGGTGTACGCCATAGTGATACGGCCCGTACATGCGCGTGTACGGGTCGTATTCCTATAGTAGTGTTGGGGTCGGTGTACTCCATAGTGATACGGCCCGTACACGCGCGTGTACGGGTCGTATCACTATGGCATACACTTATGCCAACACTACTCTAGGGATACGACTAGTGTGTACACGTACGTGTACGACCAGTCTGTACACCTAGGTGTACACACTGGTCGTACACGTACGTGTACTACCGTAGTACACGTACGTGTACACACTGGTCGTATCCCTAGAGTAGTGTTGGCGTAGGTGTACGCCATAGTGATACGACCCGTACTCGCGCGTGTACGGGCCGTATCCCTATGGCGTACACCTACGGCAACACTACTATAGGGATATGACACGTACACACGCGTGTACGGGCCGTGTCACTATGGCATACACCTACGGCAACTCTACTATAGGGATACAACACATACACACGTGTGTACAGGCCGTGTCACTATGGCATACACCTACGGCAACACTACTATGGGGATACGACACGTACACACGCGTGTACGGGCCATATCACTATAGTAGTGGTGCCCTAGGGGTACGTGTGAAACGCACCGTACCTGTGTGGGGATTTAAAAATTACTATGGGGACACATAAGGGACAAGTATTAGGGCCTCAATGCATGCTGGTTGTCATGGATACCGAGTTCCAAGAACAACATTTTCCATCATGTGGGCTGGAAAAAGCAGTTGGCCACATTATACATTGTTGCAAAGTGGTTGTTGACTTGACATGCTGCTGCAAATTTGAAAGATGCTAATGCTGTCACTGGTGTATGTTTAAAGGGATTGGAGGAAACGTAGGATGCAAATGAGTCTGACCAATCACTCTGTACTCCTGTAAATGAAATAGGCCAGCAAGGCAGATATAAGTCAGCCAGAACCCATGAGAGGGCACTTGCCTGCACAACAAGTCATTGGACACCTCTGCTGCTGTCATTGCTTCCTCTGTCAACATGTCCAGGTCTGTGGAGAGGACCCAGCCTTTAACCCAGGAGGAGAATGAGGCATTGCTGGACGTCATCCTCCCACAGTACCCCAGCCTGTATGGGAGACCAGGGGAGCAGGTGAGTGCTGACTCCACTAGCTTTGACTGTGCCCCTTTTTTGTGACTGTCACTTCTGGCATTGTGTCCAGGTGTGACAGACATGCAATGTTGTTTAGAGTTGGTCCGGGGGGGGGGGGATGCCTTATGTCTCCCATGCAGAGCATGATGTAGTTCATGTCTGCACTCCTCACTTGCATTGTGCTTACTGTGACAATCACTGCAAGGTGCATGGCACATTCAGCCTGGCTAATCCTTTTGTGCATTTTTGTTCTATTGTCCTGATGTGATTCTGTGGTCCCCCCGGTGTGACAGGTGACTGTACACACAGATGTGTGTGAGTTGAGTGGAGCTGTGGTGAGAGTGTCCAAATGATGTGTACGCACCCTGGACATTGATGTGTGTGAATGTTCCTTGTCATGTGGGTGAGTGTCTATGTGGAGTGTTGCACCACAGCTGCATGAAGGAGGCATATGCTCTACCCATCTGATGTGAGAAGGAAGCCGTGCTGTGTGTCTGACTTGCTGTGCCACCTGTGTACTTTCAATGCCATGTAGTGCATTGGCGCTTACACAGAGGCGAATGTCCCTATGACAAAGGTGCTATTAGTTGGCAGCATACTATGCCCTGTTCAACAAATCAATGATGTTAAAATGTGTGTATCTGTGACATGGAGCAGGTGTAGTGATGTACTCTCACTTTGTCATCCTCACAGGTAACCGCCTACGAGAAGGGGAGAATTTGGAAGAGGGCCGTCAGAGCCGTGAATACGGTGCAGGGTCGCAGTCGGCGCCTGCCCCAAGTGAGGAAACGCTGGCAGGACATCCGGTGCTGGACCAGGAGGATCGCCCGGGTCCTGCTGGGGGACTCACCACCACACCCCCACGGCGGGCGCCGGGCCTGACCCACCAAATGAAGCGTGTCCTGGCGGTGGTCTTCCCTGAGATGGATAGGCGTTTACAGGAGAGACAGCAGCAGGAAGGGGGTAGGTACATGTGTGTTTGTTGTGTGTCACCAGCTTTTGGAAGTGCTCATTCGCCTGGATACAGTGCCAGGGTTTATATGTGCAGTGCATATTCTGTTCCCCCAAGTCAACCGGTGCTATTCTTCCTCCCTTCCCCTCCTTGACATGTGTTCCCTGGTCTGTGTGTAATCCCTATTGCACATGGTCATCTAGGCTGCAAGTTATTCAAGGTGCACACTGCTTTCAGCATCATGGGTGGGGGTGGTCTGTGACATGTGTTGGTACCTTGCCTGAGCCCTGTCCTGTTCACTCATTTGGGGGTCCATAATTGTTGGCACTGTCCTGAGTCTCAACATAGGATTGTGAGGTTTCAAATAAACAGACTTGCAGCATGCATGACCGATGTAGTGGCCTCAGACATTATGTGCATTAGTGGGAGATATGCATAGTGCCGGGACGGTTGCTCCTGTTACAGTCAGATCATTCCAGGACCATGGAGCAGTGTGCCCACTCCAGTCCCCTGCGACACCTTTTCCTTGGAATCATGTGTGGCATCAAACACTGTGCCCATTCACTGTGTGTTCAGCATAGGTTGGCCTCTGTGGCATTGTTCCATGGCCTCATTTGTATTTACGTGAAGTGTGCTACATGTCTCCACTGTCCATGCTGACCCCATTAGGCTTGTGCATCCTCACACTGGGCAGTGCCTGTGTGTCTACGTACAACTATCTGTTGATGGTTGTTTGTCACAAGTATGTGTGGTCAGCCTCACAAGGTGATGTTGAGTACATATAGGAGTTCTTGATGCACATTTTGTTAATCCCAGATTAAGAGGTGTAAGTACTTGCTGTGTCTCAATTACATTGTCTCAGATAGGGGGGGTTTGTGCAGGCAAGGCCTACATGTCCAAACCTTATGTCTCCTTGCCAGGTCTGACCTGTGTGTGATAATTGTCTGGACAGACACTCTATGTGCAGTGATCCAGGCATGTTGTGCAGGGGGTAATGTATGTGCTTTGCAGCATGTGTCAAAAGTTAAAAGACATGTTTCCTGCTCATCCATTTTTGGCACCGATGTGTGCTCCAGATGCTATGTAGTTTGGTATGTGTGTGCTGACATCTGTGTGGACATTCTTGGTTCCCATGAGGGTGTCTCCTCAGTGCAGGTGCTCCTTATTCCGACACAATTGCAGGGCCATTAGCTAATGCATTGTCCTGTGTCTGGACATGTGTGCCACTCCACATGACACGTAGTGGGTCAGATGTGTTGCCAACTGTGTCATCATGGTACAGATGGCCATGTGACAGGTGGCATGATTCAAGTTGTTAGTCAAGATGTCTTGTACCTTGGCACTGACTACACTTGTCAACATGTCCCAATAGTTAATATGGTTGACTTTGATATTTTGTTGTGAAGGCTAATAATGTGCCTGCATGACAGATGTCTCCGTAGGAAGTGCACAAGAAACCACCTTTACACTTTTAGGGGACACGCTGGCACATTTAAAACAAAGGTACGGTTCTGTAATGAAATTGATTAGAGATTATCCATATACATGTTCCCATAGTGTGGTTGCATTTTGGTTAGTCCTCGGTTATTGCTGATACCAACTTACGGGTGTCAAGTCATCCAGACCACCGTGGTGCCATGTATATGTACTTCCTGATACCACATTTCTTCTTAACAGTGGCTTATTTGCATTAGGCTGGCAGCTCATACAATGACAGTGTAAAAGTAGCTTTGTGTGCACCTACTTGTGTGACTTCTGTTATCCAGGCACATGTGTGTTCTGTTCCAAAAGTGGCACATTCACACATTTCAAACATGTCGATTGTGTAAAGTGTTGTGATTCCCAAGGGATCACAATGTATTTCTTTAGGATTTACAAAGTACTCACAGGTCTCTGAGTGTGGGGACACCTTCAGCATTGGCGTCTGTTATTTGGCCTTGGGTGCACCAATACTGAGTCTTTCACAGTGAATAAGGGGTGGCATGCCTTCATAGTCTGGCTGTGCTTCACTGTTCACAGACACTAGCTTCTATGTATAATTGGATATCGAGTTATTTGCAGTTGTGTCCTGATGTTCATTTTATCAGGTGGCATGGTGGGTGAACCAACTGGGGAGTGCATGGCTTACATATGTGCGGAGTATTCTAGATGTTACTCATGATGCATTTCCTGATATGCACATCAGATGGGTAGAGCATTATTTCATGTCTCTTCACCTTGCACACAGCATCATCGGGGGACACCGAGGGAGACACCTGCACGGACCAGGAGGACGGATCGAGCACCGGTGCCACCAATGCTGGGGAGTCGGCGGAATCAAGTGGCACGGAGGGAGAGGGGAGTCAGGCGGAGGACATGTCTAGTACCAACACCGACTACAATGCTGACGGGTCCGAGGCTGAGCTCCCTGAGGGGGCGGAGGCTGCTCCAACAGCTGGCAGCAGCACTACAACTGTCACCGCCCCCTCCATTCCCATCACTGCCCTCCCACTTGCTCGGGTCCCTTCTGTCTGTGTAGGGCAACAACGTGTCTCCTTCGTGCCAGGCACTGCACCCCCTGCCCATGTCTCCCCTGCTGCCCTCACTGCCGAGTCTGTGGACATTCAGCGGCAGTTGCAGGTTGGGCAGACATCGATCCTGACTGTCCTCCATGGCCACACCAGGCTGCTGACACAGATGGTGTCGTACATGGAGGGCATGTCATCAGCGATGTCTGACCAACGGATGTTGCTGAGGTCCATGGACTCGTCACTGATGGCAGCAGTGAGTCTCCTGCAGAGCTTCATCCCCCCCACCCCTGCACCATCCACACTTCCCACTCCCATGCCTGTCCCAAGCACACCCAGACATTCCCAGCCACGCACCCCACCAGACACAGGCAGCACACCAAGAGGGAAGGGCAAGCGCACACCTCCTGTCACCCACACTCAGGGGGAAGAAGGCACACCCACTGGGTCTAGGGCACACAGGCAGATACGCAGCCACAGTCCAAGTCTGCATGCCTTACTCCCCAGTCCCTCCAATGTCACTCCCCTCGGCTCCCCTGCCCCACAGTCTGAGAAGGAGACATACTTGGCTGTGCTGGGCCTCAGCCCCACTGGTTCACCATCACGCAAACGGGCAAGGCACTCCACGGGTAGGGGAGTTGAGTCCCCCCCTGTCCACCACCTTCCCCAGTAGCGCTGCAACCCATCCCTCCGATTTCCCCCCCCACTCCTTGGGGCCTGTGGTTCCTTCGGGTGCAGGGGAGATGCTGGCCGAGCTTGCGGAGATGTGCAGCGCCATGCTAACCGCCACCTTTGGCGCTGACCCACCCCCTGTGGTGGAGTCATCTGTCCCTGCACCCACAACACCTACCCTTCCCCCTCCTGTCCCTGCGGTGCCTGGTCCTTCCCCACATGATGCCCCCCCAGTCACTGAACCAGAGGTTTAGTATGTGCAGGCAAGCTCGGGGAGATGCGTGGACATGTGTCCCCCACCCCCAGGACTGTGCATCTGGACTGGCCTATGGCCTTAGTAAACATTTTCCTTATATACCTTTTAATTTAATGCTGAATAAAGCCTTTTGTTTTTCCTTTGACCAGGGTTGGTTTTCAGGTATTGATGTTGGTGCTGATGCTCCATGAGTTGGGGTGGTGATCATGTGTTAGGTGTCTGGGAAATGTTGCAGTGTGCTGCTCATGGGGTGGACCCTGGTATCTGCGTGCCATCACAAGGTATCAGAAAATAATATTTGGTCGTGTATGCTCTTTGTAGTTGGAGACATTGTCCCAAGGAGTGTTCCTTCCTCTGTGGCACCTGACATCTTCCCTGCAGGGAGTTGCACAATTGTTGTGCTGAACCTGTGTCTACATTTCCTTTGTGGGTGACGGATCCCTTCAACTATGGCCGTGCCTGCTCATCAATGTCTCCGGCTGCATCGTCTGTGCCATCCTTGGTAGTCACTGTACTTGTGTATGGAGTATGTTGCCATGCCTTCATGTAGCAATTGTCCCTTTGTCGCACTATGCATGTGTGTACTCCCAGCCTGGCACACATATGGTACTTGTTCTGCAGGGTATTTGTTCACCTGACTCACAGTTGTGGGCATTGTATCTGTGGGAAGTCCTCCCTATTCCTTCCATGAGACAACAACTTGGTGGCTGTCCCAGCACCTGTACATTCCTATCAGTCCTGGAATGTGCATGACAGTGTGTGTTCCCTTTGGCTTTCTTAGTTTAGTAGGCTTTAACATGACTATACAGTCTAGTGAAATGATCTCAGTGTGTGTATTGTGCTGCATCCGCCAGGGGTGGGTATGCATGTGTAATTTGTCCTCACACCCATATGTGGTGTGTCATGCAGTGGGGGGAAGATATCCATCCTCATGGGAGTGGGACACTGCTGTCAGTGATGTGTTGTTATGGCACTCGCAACATTGTTGCACATTGGGGATGCGTTCATACACCCATGGAGTTGTGGTCATCTGAGGATGATGTACACACCCCCATGTCTCTGTCCACTGCTGGTAGTGATATGCAGCCACTCCTCATATGTCTGGACACTGCTGGGAGTCCTCTGCACCCACCCCTCATATATCTGGGCACTGCTGGGAGTGATATGCACCCACCCCTCATATGTCTGGGCACGCTGGGAGTGATATGCACCCACCACTCATATGTCTGGACACTGCTGGGAGTTCTCTGCACCCACCCCTCATATGTCTGGACACTGCTGGGAGTTCTCTGCACCCACTCCTCATATGTCTGGACACTGCTGGTAGTCCTCTGCACCCACCCCTCATATGTCTGGGCACTGCTGGGAGTGATATGCAACCTCCCCTCATATGTCTGGGCACTGCTGGGAGTGATATGCACCCACCACTCATATGTCTGGACACTGCTGGGAGTGATATGCACCCACCACTCATATGTCTGGACACTGCTGGGAGTTCTCTGCACCCACCCCTCATATGTCTGAACACTGCTGGTAGTCCTCTGCACCCACCCCTCATTTGTCTGAACACTGCTGGTAGTCCTCTGCACCCACCCCTCATATGTCTGGGCACTGCTGGTAGTCCTCTGCACCCACCCCTCATATGTCTGGACACTGCTGGTAGTCCTCTGCACCCACCCCTCATATGTCTGGGCACTGCTGGGAGTGATATGCACCCACCCCTAATATGTCTGGACACTGCTGGTAGTCCTCTGGAACTGCCCCTCATATGTCTGGGCACTGCTGGGAGTGATTTGCACCCACCCCTCATATGTCTGGACACTGCTGGTAGTCCTCTGCACCCACCCCTCATATGTCTGGGCACTTCTGGGAGTGATATGCACCCACCCCTCATATGTCTGGGCACTTCTGGGAGTGATATGCACCACCCCTCATATGTCTGGGCACTGCTGGGAGTGATATGCACCCACCCCTCATATGTCTGGACACTGCTGGGAGTCCTCTGCAGCCAGCCATCCACCCACCCAACCCCATGGTGCAGTACACTGCTGTCCTGGCCATACACCCCCCCCCCCAAATTTACTGCTAATATGCTGCACCACGACTCGTATGGAAATGGTATTTCTGTACGAATCGTACGTGCTGCTTTGTAAGGTGGTTTTCCCGGGTTCGAGTCAGACGGAGCATACGCTCCGTACGACCATTCGTACCCGGGTTTTACAGGATCGGAATCGACACCCAAGTATTTATTTTATATATTTGATATCAATATATAATAATTGATTAGTGTGTATCTAGATCTTAGTTAGGTAGGATTATGAATTGTATTTTTGGGTTAGTGCTCAGCACTTTCCCTGAATTTATTTTGTTTGGAGTTGGAATAGTCATTTTTTGGGGTGTTATTGTCCAGCACTTTTCCTCAATTTAGTTAGTATTGAGTTGAAATAGTAATTTTTTGTGGGGTTTAGTGTCCTGCATTTTCCCTGAATTTAGTTAGTTTGGAGTAGAAATAGTATTTTTTCCTGGTTTAGTGTCCAGCACTTTCCCTGAATTTAGGGGCTGATAATGATGGTGGTCGGATGAGCATCTGACAGCCATCGTGATCGGGAATGGGACCTGCTGACAGGGAGTTGCTGTTCCGCCAGGGAAATTGCAATCCAACTGCCATGGAGGTGGTTTAAACCATGCCTCCTAGCATGGAGGATTGTGCTGTGGCCCGAGAAAGGGCTGCAGCACAAGCCTCACTGCTATGAGGCATGTTCGTGAACATCCCTGCACTACGTGGCAGGCACCATATGCTGCCTGCCACATTTGGTGCCTGCCACATGGCGCAGGGATTTCCCCTTAGACCCCATACTGAAGGCCAAGGAAGAAGGGGGCCCACTAGGGCCCCCCACAGTCACTTTCTGCCTGCCTGCCTTTTCATGGAAGCTTAACTGCCAAGAAAGGTCCGGCAGAATTTGACATTATAATGCCTATGGTGGTGCCTGAGCAGGCACCACCATTATTGTAGGGATTGCAGTCCCTCTGAATTCCAAGGGGCTGCTAGAGCCCATCAGATGGGTGGCGGTCGGTTTCTCTGCCAGCCCACCATCGGACTCCCATCGTAATGCAGAGGGCAGTCCTGTAGGGTCCGATGGCAGTGGGACTGCCACCAACGGCCTGACGGTGGTAGTCTCACTGCCATTGAAATCAGGCCCTTAATTGGGACCTGATTAGGATGGTGGTGAGAACACCACTGACAGCCAGTTGCTGTCGGTCTCACCGCCATCCTAAGAAATGCTCCCTCCCGTCACTTTAGGATGGCGGGCGGTTTGTTGGTGGTCAGAAAAACCAACCACCACGCATCCAACGGGCTCCTTGAACCCTACGGTGCAGCAGAGGGTAATTGTATCCCTACAACAGAGGTGGTGGCTGACAGGCACTGCTGTGGGGATTATAATGTCCCTTTCTGCCCCCTTTTCATGGTGGATAATCTGCCATGAAAAGTCAGGTGGAAACGGACTTTGGGGGCCCATAGTGGGCCCTGTTTCTCCCATGACAGGTACTGACAGGGGAGGAGTTTCTATGCCCCGTCAGATACTTTCCTTGAATCCACATCGGAACCGCCGGACCTGATAAAGCAGCAACATCAGAGGGGAATTTCTCCCCTGTCCCCAAATATGGGTATCACCAATCTGGACTTGTTCATCACCGCTCCATTATTTGGCTGACTCTGGTGGTCTTCATTGGCAGACCATCTTTCTTATTTAACTATCTGGCAGGCTTCCGCCTTCATCACAGATCGGGACACCTTTTGCCACATTTTATTTCAGGATGACCCTTGATTCTTTCTGTGTTTGACTGAATTTATGCAAACTCAGACGCTCCTCCCTTCTTTTTCCCTGCCATCCGATCATACTGTGCCCTGAAGAAGATGAGACCCACCAATTTGGGTCGGGCACCGAAACACACGTCAGCACTTTCAGCCCTCTGGCCTTATGTTTCCCCAAGACTATTTAGTTGTGGCACCTATTGAAACTTCAAAATTAATTCTGTTAACAATTTTGCCTCACCCAATGAAACGATACAATCATAGGGTGATTGGATGTTACTACAATTAAACCATGTAGCATATTGTGGTTCTGGATAGTCAATATATTGTTATTAGGCTCTGTGGGGGTAGATTCATGGAGATTTGTTGAGACTGTAGGACAGGTGTGATTTTCATGTATGTGCAAATGAATGACTATGAATTTGTCTGAAAGTATGAGTGGGTTTTAGTATGAGCGTTGCGCCTGGAATTGTCTTGATTGCATTGCATAATATTAAATATTTATCATATGTGTAAGTATTATGTTTTTTGCTATCTTGAGAATTGCTACAATAAATTTGAGATAATTGTTTAAAAAAATATGGTTTAAGTTTCTTAGTACCCTGCAATATGCAGGGCCCTCTTGACCTTTAGCACACTGTACAGCCTATCCTGGGGGGATGTGACATTGCAGTATTTGTATTGTGTCCCTGACGCATAGCATTTTTAAAAAAGTTCTTTCAGACAGTGTTTTTTTTCTTGCTGAATAGCTTCTTCTCCCATGGCCATCAGACATGGGCCCTGGGGGCACCAATGAAACCACCATACACATCCCTGCATCATGGTGCCTGCCACGTAGTGCAGGGATATGTGCAGTGACCCCTTTTTTTCTTGCGGCATATGCTGCAGCTAGCAGCACCCACCGCAATACAAAATTTAGTCATTGCGACCAATGTGGTGGCGGTCGCATTGTAATGCCTGTGTCGGGACTGGCGACAGCCTGTCGGGCAGTCCCGTTTCCGTTAGGGTGGTGGGTGGACTAAAGTCCACCCGCCAGCATAATAAGACCCTTAGTATGGAGTAGCAATGGTAATTTTTAGGGGTTTAGTGTCCAGCACTTCCCCTGAATTTAGTTTGATTGTAGTTGGAAATAATGTGATTTTAGGGTTTAATATTCTTTTTAAGTGTGTAGTACTATTTTTAAGATTTAATAATTATAATTTTTTTTGTGTATGGTAAAATTGAATTAGCATTCATTCTGGTAGTAAACCGGCTGTAATTCATGCTCCCATCAGAAAATAGGAGGTGCACTTCATCCCTGCATCCCATGACAGGCACATCATGTGCCTGTTACAAGGTGCAGGGATCAACAAGGGGCACCTCTAGCCAGAGGTGGTGCAACAAAGGAGGCCCTGCTGGGGACCCCCAAAGACGCTTTGCAACATGGTTTCCATGTCGGACAGACTGGCATGGAAACCATGTCGAACACCGTCATCATAATCACAAGGGCAGAAAGGTCCACCCAGGAGATTATTCGCCGCATTCCGACTGGCAGACAGGCTCTTCGAGCCCATCGGAAGCCAGACAGAATGACCAGTCGGATTCCTTTCCGACTGCACTCAACAAAATGTGGCAGTCGAAAAGGAATCTGACCGGCCCATTACGACGCAGTTCGGAAGGCTCCGACCATCGGTTTGATTATAGAGAGGATTGTGTTGTTGGATCACTTTTTATACTGTTGTATTTTTTCATTTTTGGGGGGATATATTCTTTATATGGGATTGGATTTGGATTGACTTTGTTTGTCAAATCTACTTGTTTAAGGATGATCTACTGCAACAAAACTGTAAGTTATTTTTGATGATTTTAATATGGGTGGGAAATGTTTATTTTTGTGATTTGTTTTGCTGTTTTATTTTTTTATTTTTAAAATCTTATTGTCATATGTTAATGTTTTTTTTTTAACCCCTTCAGCGCTGCGCGGATTCCCCCGCGGTGCTGAAGGGTTCGAGCGCGGGCGGGGCCATGACGGAACGGTTCCGTCATGAGCACAGCTCAACCGATGCTCATGACGGAACCGTTCCGTCATGAGCATGGAAGGGGTTAAATGACATAATATTTATTGCATTTAAAACAAAATAATTGTTTGTGCTTGGTGTATTTTGATTATTGTAATAGGTGGTGTTTGTATAGCTATTATTTTTAAAGTGTACATTTTCCAAGTGTATCTAGGTATTCTTGTCCTTAGATGTTTGGATATAATCTTGTTTTATATTGTAGGTGGTCGTACATTGTTTTGGTTTGTTTACATAGTTAAGGACCTATTTCAGTTACAGATTGGCCTAGTCTTAGTTCTTGGTATTGTAATATTCCTGGGTTAGGCCCATGTAGTGAGGCATCTTATTTCTTACATTGTCCTAGAATATAACGTTTCAGGGGTGAACTTTTGCACACATTTGCATGCACGGCAACGTTGGATTAGTTTCTCTGAAAACTACTTTGTTTACACATCCAGCTTGGCAGAATATTATCATGATGCCTTGAACATCATGTACTGGACCTCTGTACGTCCTAGAGGGCTCATTACGATGTTGGCTAGAAAGCATCCAACCAACACCGTTTCGGACTCAGGACCGACCGACAAGAGGTCTGTGGTTCCGACCAACGGATTACGATGCGACCGAACTCTGTTCGGTCGGATTCCCATTGCTCCCCATGGGAGCTTGTGTTACTGGCGTAAACCGGCCATAACACAAGCTCCTAGGGGGAAATAAATGTGTGTGCGTAAAACACTGCACCCTGTCGCAGACACTCCATGGTGCCTGCCACACAGTTCAGGGTTTTACGTACCCCCTCGGACAACAACCGTCGGGCGTGGGGGCAGAAGGGCCCTGCCACGGGCCCCCAAAGTCACAATCCAACATCCTTTTTTTGTTGGAAAGGCTGGCACGGAAAGGTTGTCAGAATCGAACAACATAAACCAGACGGCAGATTTGCAGTCCTTAGGAGGCTACGCTGCGGTTCCGACACACAGGAATACTCCGAGAGCCGTTCTGAACCGGTCGGAATGACTGGCTGGTGTACGTTACGACTGCGAACAATAGGCCGGTTGGAAGGAAAACCGACCGAGGGGGTTAGAAGGGCTCCGATGCAGTCAGGAAGCATCCTTGTATTGCTGTATGTGGGTAAATTCTTTAAACTGCTTGTATCATTGCTTTTTTGAAGTCAGTGACTATTTTTTGGGAGAAGTAACTTTCTGTTGTTTTATTTCTGTTAGAAGTTCTATGTAAGTTGTAGAATGTTTATTGGGCAGTAGTGTAATGTTTTTTTCTTGGTAATCTCCTTGGATAGTGTATATATTTAGCAGAATGGCTTGGGACATATTTTGAATATCCCATCGATCATACAGTTATCACATTGTTTTAGTTTTTGGATATTAGTAGAGGTGGCAAAGATGAAAATACTTTTTTCATGGTTTGTATTGTCATAATGAAGTAATTGTTACCCTTTGTGTGATATTGTGTATTCAGGTAGTATTTCTACTTCAGAAAATGTTTTGAGGTTCGTGGCGCTGTGGTGGTAGATATTTTGGTTCTGGGTATTAGGTGTTTTAGTGATGGGATGGCAGGTAACTGGCCAGTTACGTACCCTGGGATATGGAATGGACGTCTTTTAGTATTTGAGAGCTTGGTTGTTGGGAGCTAGTGCTTGCCTCTTTGATGTTTTCTAAGACATATCTGACCTCAATTTCAGTAACATTGGGGGTGGTGGTTATGTTCTTTAACATTTATAACTGTAGTTTTCTGGGTTGTTGTCCTCCCATAGCAGGAATTAGAGTTGTATTTGGTGCATTTCGAACGTATCTGATTAGTTGATCTTCTCTCTTGGGAATAAGTGTAGCCTATGTAACATAACATATATCTATAATAATTAATAAATGTAATGTTAAAATGTTCACTGTTTTTTTTTGCTGTTGTCCTCACATGTCTCAATCACACCATTGCACTTGCAATATCAAATGGGGTGTCTAAAACCTCTTTACTTGGAAAAGAGATAGAAAAGGGGATCACATGGTACCGCCCTTGGGTTGTGACAGGCTTCTTTCTCCAAGTGCACTGTATTCTGCGAAGAACCCTGCTCCTTAGAAATTGCGCCAGTTGAGGAGGAGGATAGGCTTAATCATTGGACCCCTGATCCAAATTACTTTCTTGATGCTCACACCAACGTAAAAAGGGTAACCAGAACTCGTATCTTCTTTGAGTCTTATCAGAAATAGCTAAACTGGCCACATATTTTACAGACAAAACCCAGTCCCCACAATGGGGGGAGCATGTGCCATGAGAGGATAAATATGAGGGAAATGGAACAGGTTATTGGGGAGGCAAAAAATCGAAAGCACCAGGGCCAGACGTCTTGCCCCATGAAGTCTACACGGTCTTGGCCAGTACACTAAGTCCTATTATGATAGAATTTTTTGATGCAATATTCATGACAGGAGCCGAAATACCAGAATCATTGAAAGAAGCGGCTATAAGTCTAATATCGAAACCGGGTAAAAGCCCCCAAATATGTGATTCTTACAGGCCAATATCGCTTCTAAATTGCGATTATAAGAGCTTTGCAAATATTTGGGCAGTCAGACTTAATGGGGCTATGCCGCAGCTTGTACATGAAGATCAAAAGAAGTTCATTCAAGGCATATTTTTGAAAGAGCAGGTATATACGCTTATAGAGTCTATAGATCTGGCCACCCCATATGAACTCCCATTAGCAGTAATAGCGTTAGATGCCTCCAAAGCATTTGACAGCGTCAACTAGGTTTATTTACAAGCTGTGCTAAAGTCTATCAACCTTGGTTCTAATTTCTATAAAGCAGTGGTTCCCAAACTTTTTCGACCCGTGGCTCCCTTGACTCATTGGCCATTGGCTGTGGCTCCCCACTGTTACTTTTTTGGAGGGCCGGGGGCTTTGTAAGCCCGGCCTCGGAAGTACTTGCCTTTTTCTCCCTGAAAATAATTGGGATGAAGGTAATATAATCATATACAATAGGTGTTTTGCATTACTAAGGCAGCTCCTCTAATAAAATATTCCTAGTTATACTTCTTTGCCCATTACTTTTTTAGAATACTATCTCAAAGTTTTTTTATCCCACTTTTTTATCCCACTTACAATGGTACCCCTATGCATATAGGCCCATTACCAAAGTGTTGCTACGCTTGAAGAATATTTGCATGCACTTCCATTTCTACCCATGTCATATGTGCCAACACACCTGTCTCAGCAGGGTGACTCGCAATTTTTTAAACCACATACAGCACTATTTTTGCTGTCTTCTCCCTAAAATTGCCTTTAAATCAGTGCAAGTAAAATACATTCCTCCAATTTTTTTTAAACGCCCCTCTTTCTTGCTTTTAAATGTTGGCATTATGCTGAATATGGTGTTTTACTGTGCAGGAGAGCAGGCCCGTCTGGAAATGTGTGTGTAGTGAAAGAAATGTGTACTGGAAGTACAAATGTCAATACTTAATCATACTTAGTGTGTTTAACAGACAGGACAACTGTACTTTCCCGATAACTTGCATTGGTGAAAAATGCATTTGGGGAAAAATGAAAATATTGACGAGTCTAACAAAATTAATTGGGCATCTTCCTCTTACTTTGGGAGTCTTGAACATGGGTATCCAGTGAAATATGAAGCTCATCTCCCTCGACATGACCTCAATTAAGCACCACGTTTACAGCTTTAGGCATGTCACTTACAAATCATCAACATCATGCATTTAAGTCTAATTAGTTTAGCTGAGGCCCACAGACCCTTGAACATTAAATTCATTAAAGTGCTTGATGTGCGGCTCCCCTGCCTAGGTTTGATTACTGCCCAGGAAGCCACGGCACACAGTTTGGGAACCACTGCTGCAAGGCATTGGTGGTAATCTATGCTGCACCCATAGCGAGGGTGTTGGTTAATGGTGTCTTGACAGAGGCGGTTCAGATTACTAGGGGCACGAGGCAAGGTTGTCCCCTGTCTCCATTACTGTTTGATTTGCATATCAAATTGCTGGCCAGAAGAATCAGAACCAACTCAAATATCTCACCCTTCAAATATAATGGATGGGGAAAAAAAACTAGGTTTATATGCAGATGACCTCTTAATCTATACCACCAACTTAAAAAGAACATTGAACAGTGTCTAGACACTAACGGCAGATTTTGGGAAGATTTCAGGCTATGACATTAATAAAGACAAAATGGAAGTTATGTCATGGAATATGGAGCTGTGCCAAGAAATGAGTAAAAGCAAAATGAGATATATAGGGGTCAAGATTACTCAGTCAGGATTTCACAAAATTAACTAAAGAGAACTTTGAAAAAGTGAGGAAAGATGTGGGAGTTTAGCTGAAGAACTGGTCATATCTACCGCTAACTCTATTTGGCCGAGCTAATTTTGTTAAGATAATAGTTCTCCCTAAGTTCACTTTTCTTTTTGATTTAATTCCATTACCCTTTAAGAAGGAGTAGTTTGCGAAGGTGTAAAGTCAGATTTTCACCTTTATCTGGTCATCTAAAGGGCCACGGATAGCTTGGAAAAAGTTAAGAAGGAGGTTGGAAAAAGGTGGTTTAGCATTACCAGACCTGCTATTCTATTCTTGGGCTTTTTCACTGAAGAATGGGAAAATGCTTTTGGACAGACCATCAAAGTCGGAGATCGGTAGGCTGTTTGAGGTGATGCTGAAGAAAGAGAATGGAGGAGAGTGTGCCTTTATGTATAAATATGCTGATCCAAAGTACTTTAAAAAGGTTAGGCTCAAGGTTGTAGGGTTTATGGCTGAGACATTGATATAAAATCAGAAAGGTCATGAAACTTCTGTATTTCATTCAATTTCCCCCCATATGGGACTCCCCAGGCTCTACTGATTGGACAAAGGATCGGTTGGCAATTCCATCACGAGATGCCGGTATATTAAGGTGGAAGCATCTATTTCAAGATGGGCGTCTAAGGACATGGGAGTGGTGTAACCTGGAAACGGGCCAAAAGATCTCAAGATTCAAGTTCCTCCAGATGCAGAGCTGGTATCAGACCTTAGATACAAGGATAGGGGAACAGTGAACTTGAAAATAGACTAAACTCAGGAATAATAGTAAAAAAAGAAATTGCTATGTGGTACTGGCTGATGGATGAGATGAAAGATGGTGTTTTTACCTTGCTGATGGACCTGTGGGGAGAATGCTTGCCAGAGACCATGATGGAAGATTTATGGCAAGTATCTATGTCTATGTTGTACAAAGTAGTAAAGCCTGCATACCTGAGGAGAAATCATTTTTTCACCATCCACAGGGTGTATTGGGCACCTACAAAACTGTCAAAGTTTGGGAAAGGAGGTGATGTGGCATGTCCAAAATGTGGTAGCATGAAGGAAGATTATATCCATATGTTTGTGTATTTTCCAAAGATCCAGGTATTCTGGGAGGCTGTGAGTAGTATCTTGTTTAACGTTTTGAATTTACAGATAAAGGTAAGTGTTTCACTGGTTATTTTTGGATATTTGGACCCGCAATTTATAATCAGTAAAAATGATGCAAAGCAGATTTTTTATGCTATATTACTGGCATGCAGAGAGATTTGTAAAATTTTCACTGTTACTTTTTTATTAATACTTACATATGTGTTGTTTTTGTAGTTTTCAATTTTTCTTTGAAGTTCTTTATTGTTTTCTTCTGATTTAATGTTGTTTTTGTTTTCTGTTCGGTAAAAGAATATTTGTATTGTTATGATGGCAATGTTATAAAAAAGAAATTCAGGTTAGTTAGTGTTTAGTTAGTTTTATTCTTCATTATATTTAAAACAATACTTACTATTTTTGGTAGATTTAGTTAGTTTCTTTAAAGCAGCTTTTTAATTGGAATTGTTGCAGCCTGTAGTAGAAAAAAGGTGTACATGTATTTTTGTTGTTGTTTGCTAGTTTTGCTTATCAGTTGATTTAGCTAAGTTTATGAATTATTAGTGGTAATATTTACTTTGTTTTACATGTTTGATCAATTTTATTTTATTCTTAATGTTTCATTGGTAGAATTCAGCACAGTTTATTTATTAAGCAGTGTTGATTTTTGGTGAGGATGTAAATCGGTTTATTTAGTCTTTAAAATTGGGAAAAAAATGTAAACGCATTTATTTATTTATTGTATATGTTTTAATTATTTTGAGTTTAGATTGGGGAATATGTACATTTTTCAGGTAGTGTTCTTACTTCGAATTTAAGTTGTTTGATGCAGCTCTTTTGAAGGTCCTTTGTTGGAGCTTCAATCTGGCAGGGTTTCGTCCTTCTCCAATCTTAGCAGGTTGTGAGGTAATTTTCGGTTAAATCGTGGGCTTCTTTTATAGTGTTGTTTTACTCAGTTGAAGATTTCTGTTGGTTTTTGTTGTTTATGCTTTTATTTGATTGGCTGTTATAGTGGCTGTTTAATTTTTTTTGGCAATTATAGGTTAATTTGATAAATGTTATATATACTTAAGGGTAGATTTTGTTTAGTATTATAGTTATGCAACAATATATTTGTTGTTATATATCTAATTGTAATTAAATATATTTAACAAATGTTTGGCAATATTTAATTGTGATACATGTTATTTGTTATATTTTGTTTTGATTATTTATTTAAATGAATTATATTTAAGCTATGTTTATGTTCTCAATATTGTGGATGTCAACATTTTGGTAATGTACATGTTTGTTTCATTTTAGCAATATTTTTGTTTATGATATTTTTGTACTCAATATTTTTGGTATCAATTTTTTTCAACAATATTTTTTCTCAATATTTTTATCTTTTTAATGGTAGTTATAGTAGATATTTCTGCATGCTTAATTAGTTTCTCGATATTTCTGTAGGTCAATGGTATGGGGGTCGAAATTGTGTCAGTGAACCTAATTGGATCTTTTTTGTCTATAGTAATTTTAAAAGTTAAGTTTGTCAATAGTATTGGGCATACTTTTTTTGTGGGTGGATACATGTCCCTCACTGAACCACTCCCCAATTCTCCTTTAACCCCTCCTTAAACCTTCCTTAACTCGTCCAAGTTAGTAGTAAGTATTTGCCATTTTCCAGCCACTCCCCTCTGTTCCTCCTACCTTTATGACAAAAACATATACTTACATGTGTGGAGAGACTCGTAGTCACGTGGAAACCTTCAAACATAAAAAGAAAGACACAGTCGGGCACAACCACTGCACATCTGTTCGTGAATAGCACTTTCCAGGAGTACGTTTGTACTAAAACAAAATGTCCCACTAAATGCAGCTTGTGAATAGGCCCCTATATATATAATATTCTCAGCATAGACCACAACATGGTTTACAGACACAGAACCTACATCTCAGTATTTCCGATGTTCTGGTGCATTCATTACATATTTTTACCTGTTCTGGACCACCAGAAAAGCAAATAAATAACTCTTTCATGCTAGGACAAATCCCTAATGTGTCAGCGTGATCATTTTTTTTTAATCCAATAAAAACTCTCATCTTGGGTGTTTGTTTTTGGAGAAAAATAAGGGTCCGATTATGATGTTTGTCAGAAGCTTTCCGACTGTGGTCGGAGGCTTTCCAACCATCACGTTCAGTTTGCGGTCCGACTGCCAAATTATGATGTCGGCGGTCAGGGCGTGAACCAGCCGGTCATTTCAACGCAGTTTCAAATGCCTCTCAGAGTTTTCGGGCTGGTCGGAACTGCACCATAATCCCCTATGGACAGTGTTTCCGTCACCAGGATTACTATGTCAGTTTCCCACAGCCTTTCCATCAGAAAGGGACTTTGGGGGCCCCTAGCAGGGCCCCTTTGCCTCCATGGCCTGGGGTTATTGGCCGAAGGGATACCTAGGATGCCCCCTGTGAATCCATGGACTGTGTGGCAGGCACCATGAGGTGCCTGCCACATGGTGTAGGGTTTTACATGTGCTCCTATTTCTTTATGGGAGTCTGTATTACGGTCGGTTTATGGAAGTAACACAAGCTCCCATAGCAAAATGTGAGTATCCGACTGAACAGTGTTCGGTCGCATCGTAATCAGGCAGTCTGAGCTACCGACCGCTGGTCGGTCAGTCCCGAGACTGAGATGGTGTTGGCAGAAGACAACCACAACCGACATTGTAATATGGCCCTAAATGTGTTAAGCAGCCTTGTGAAACATGTCAGTCGCTCAGCGAAGTTTCTGTTTTTTCTATGGAGCTCCTGCTGAAATCTTAAAATATAGTGGCTGTTCTCCACAAGGGCAACAGAGTGCATCCCTGCACTGATCTGGCAGAATGGCAAATATCATGCCCTACTCTAGGTAAGACCATTATTTACCTTCACTGTAGTTGCAAAAACGAAACTAGTTAACAATGACCAGCACTTAGTAATGGCATGCACTGGTATGTTTGCCACTTCATGATGTAAAACTACTCTCCAGCAGCTGAGACTGTGCTGTGCTGTGCGTGTCAACATGGTATGAATAGTATCACGTGCTTCATGAAGACGAATCTTGAAGAAAAGCGAGCTGTCTGAGAACTCCCCAGAAAAGAAATTAACCTAAATCGTCTTTCCACACAAAAAAATGGACCAGATGGGCTCCCAGATGTGTTTATCGTTTAAGATGCATTGAAAGCATTGCTCTGCGTGGCGAAGGCATTATGTCTCATATCAGTGAGAATAGGGAGGGGGCTGCACCCATACAGAGCACTCACAGACTAAGACCGACCCCTGAGCGGCACAGCACGCGCCCACTGAAACAAAACGTGCGTTTAAAGCCACAAAAAAATGGAAAAAAAACCGATAAAGTAGATGATAAGGCAGCGTCAGATTACTGTCTTCAGTGTTTGGCAGAAATCTGCAGGCAGCAAATTGGCCAAGCAGTGAGGGAGGTGTAAAAAAGATTGTTGCAATTAGGGATAACAGAAAGACAATAGCGTGCGAGATGAGTGAGATTAATGCAATTTGTAAGTGCTTTTATGTGGAATTATATGCTCGAGAGCTAATATTTCCCCTCAGGTAGCTAATGCCCTCCTGTGGCAAATTCCATTAAAAAAATTAGGCGGTTGCTGATGAAACTGTAACAGTGTTGATTTGTTTGTGAGAAAAATATACAGCATCTGCAACCTAGCTCTTATGCAAGGGGAGCTAAGTCTGAAATATGTCTTATACGTGTGTTGTAGGTATGTGCACACCTTAACATAGGATGCACTATCTATTCATGAAATGCCCGTCACACGTGTGTGCTCACACTCTGCACAGGTTCACAATGAATTACCACACAACTCGGATTCACTGCATTAAGGACAAACTCAATATTCCGATACAACATTGAGAAACTTTTAATGGGCCTATATTTTGACATGATCTCTGTTGTTTATTTTGTGAGGAGCAGACACAATTTACTACTCAGACAGAGATATGTACCAGATATTCAGAAAAAAAACACGATCCTTTTTTTGAATTTGAAATAAAAGTCGCATGTGGAAGGAACACTTTGAGAACACCTGGGGGCATATTAGCAAGGGCTGGCGATATAATTATCTCCGCTTTAGCGTCCGTTTTGAGGCGAAAAGCGGCGATAATTATATCGCAATATCATCAAGGACACGCTAGCGCGTGTTTCCTGGATGTAGAGCCCGTTTTTTCACAGCTTCGCCTCGCATCGCTAATGAGATGCAAAAGAGGCGTGGCTGTGAAAACAACACATGTTAATATCGTGAAGGCAGCTTCGCGATATTAACAAGGAGGTGCAGCGATAAAAAAAATCGCGCTACCTCAGCCTTAACTCAGGAATTTAACACCTGTTAAATTCCTGACTAAGGCATACTTTTAATGGGATATGGATTATGCTGATAGGACCACAGGGTCCTATCAGCAATGTTATCGCTGTTTTCAATGGAACATCGCTGGAAAACCAGCGATGTTCCATTGAAAACACCGCTATGCGTTGTAAATATAGCGTTATCATGGCGATAATATTCAGCGATAGTTGGCGATAATTTTTCTACCGCTATGAACGGCCAGCGATAATTATTTCTGGCCGTTGATAATATGCCCCTTGATCCTGAGAAAACAGGAAATGAATCAAAAGCCTTTGAAGTGCACGAGTCAGTGGACAGAGTTAACGGAGTGTCGGTAAATAGATTTTTGAGTACGGCCGGTCGCACAGATATTTTTTAAGGGATAGGAAGGCCACTTCCGTGAATTTCTTCCGTACTTGTGAAAGTTATTCCAACAGCAGTTACTTTAAGTTTCAAATTATGTCCGAACGAGTTTTATTCATCACAGTTTCCAGATAATTCTTCATATGTGTTGCCAGCCAGACTTTGGAAAGAAACTTGTTTGTAGTTTCATTTAGAGGTAGGCAATATCAAGGCATTAAAGCAGGGTTACAAGTCTCTACACTCGAAGGACAGCAGTGGATGAGCGTCTGAAAGCAAAATACTTAACATGACACTGCCACAGTCCAGTTTGTTGAAAGGGGGGTGCAATAAACTGGGGCTGTGTGCTGACAGGAAAAGAAGGGGCGTCAGAGAAAACTTAGGGGCATATTATCAAGCCAGGCGATAAAATTATCGCCGCTTTAGCGGCAGAAAACTGCAGCTAGAACGGTGATAATGGGCTTGATAATATGCTCTATGGAATTCCAATTGAAGCCCATGTTAGATGTGAAGGACATCTAACCTGAGCTTCAATTGGAATTCCATAGAGCATATTATCAAGCCCATTATTGCCGTTTTAGCGACAGTTTTCTGCCGCTAAAGCAGCGATAATTTTATCGCCTGGCTTGATAATATGCCCCCTAGTTACCAATTGGCATATCAGCAACAACCGGCGATAATTATCGCTAAGCGCACTTAGCGCTAGGATAATTATCGCCGGCTAGCTCGGATTTTTATCGCTGAGATAGCGTGCTATTAGCAACGCTTATCTCAAAAGCGATAAAAATCCTCACGCTAACTGCCTAACGTGAGATTATCGCTGGAAACCCAGCGATAATCTCACGCAATGTGGCGTTCGCTTGATGATAGGGACTCACAAACTTAGCCATGATATCCACCTTCCATAGGATATCATGGCTAAATCAGTTCTGAAGCAGGCGCAAGGAAAGTAGCGATAACAGGGGTTATCGCTACTTTTCTTGCCGCTATGCTTCAAAGCGTGGGGCTTGATGATAGGAAAAATGTCGCTTAGCAACATTTCTCCTGTCTTGTCAGGTCAGGAACGCCCACTTTACATCTCATTAGAGATGCAAAGCTGGGCGTTAGGAATTCCTACAAGTTTTCACGCGTTAGCGTGAGCTTGCTAATTAGGCGATAAAATTAAGCGGCCTCGCCTTGCTGATATGACCCCAAATTTGGGGGCATATTATCAAGACAGGCGATAAAATTATCGCCGCTTCACATCTAACATGGGCTTCAATTGGAATTCCATAGAGCATATTATCAAGCCCATTATCGCCGTTTTAGCGGCAGTTTTCTGCCGCTAAAGCGGCAATAATTTTATCGCCTGTCTTGATAATATGCCCCTAAGTTCCGGAAAAACTCTGGCACCCTGTCACACACCTAGGCTGCAAAGGTGATGCCCTAGGTTAAGAACAACATTTAAGATAGAAGACTAGATTACTAATAGTATTATCCACCAGTGGCGGCCGCTCCATTAGGGCATTGGAGCCAGTGGCGGCCACTCCGTTAGGATGTTGGAGCGCAGCCCTACTGATTTCTCGCAGTGCGAGAAACAGAAAATAAAATGGTATTTTAAATATTTTATTTTCTGCTTCTCACGTTGCGATAAAGCAGAAGGCAAGGGTATGCCTGGTTGGGGGCGGGTGCGAGGGTATGCCTGATCGGGGGTGGGCAGGTGGGCGGGTTTGGGGAGGAGTGGCTTGCACCACTTTGTGTGCCCTGACTGTTTGGTCGGCCCTGGGGCTGACCAAAGCAGTCATGCGCACTCTACATTTCCTCTATGTAGGCTGCATACAGCCTAAATAGAGAAATTTGGTCTCCTTACAGGTGCCCGGCTTGGCACTGTCCAGGATTACCCACCAATCACAACGCAGCCACTGCAGCGCTGTGATTGGCTTACAGGAGGGGAGAGAGCAGAATGCCTGTACCTGAGGAGCAGAAGAGTTGGTGCAGGACCCACACCAGGAGCAGAGGCGGCGCGGACCCGGTCATGTAAATTTTCATTTTATTTTTACGTCCCCCAGTCCCCTCCCGCAGTAAACCCCGCGCGAGTATTACGAGCCGCGACTGCAACTAAGAGTCATTTGACAATTCAAAGCCGTAGAAACCAATTTCTAGCCGCAAATAGAATTGTTATCCTCAGCAGTTCAGGATATGCCAAACCTCTTTAACTCAACAAAATTGGATATAGTTGGAAATATTTATAATTGGTTGACTTGAATTTCCTCCTCTGGTTGTCAAATCAGAAAATGTCACGTCATAATTCTGTCCTTGATATGTAGAATTTTAGCTTCAAGGAGCGATACAGTTGAATTTATGGAATTAATTCACATTTGGCTATGTTCTATTCTTGCTATGTATATATAACTTAGTTGTTAGCCTCTTGAGTTAGTCCCCCTTCTATGTGCCAGGCATAATTTTGGCACTGCGGCAATACACAGGGAGCGGGCTCACATTGTCACAATGATGGGGATCAGACAGCTGTGTTCTTTTGTGGTAACTACATGGCCCTGATGAAGCATTGAAGCAGGGACCCCGCGGCCAGAGATTTAGTTAACTTTGAAAACAATTAGTAAAACTTCATGCTTAGAGTTGTATAAGTAATTCTTCTTCAATTCAAAATTTATTGCTTATAATTTTAGGATTGACTTTCACGACAAACCACAGGAAGTCAGAAAATAGTTGTGGCGCCACGCACAATACCATTGTCTTCTGCTTTTCAGGTCTGAGAGCGAAACAAAATGCAAAGCAGCCAATGACATTCGCAAGTCACGATCTGAGTGAATTAAACAATAAAACGTCTCACCTTAGTTTACACCCTAACCATATGTCGTCATAATTGTGGGAGCACACATATCATATAATTAAAGCTGGGTATTATAGTGTAAAATAATCCACTCACGCATGAATGTTATATAAAACTTGATACATATTTCTTTTTTATTAAACATAAATCAATAATTCACAAGAATAATACAACGTAGAATTCCCACAACAGTAAAAAATATGACACTTAAAAGATCTCTTGTCATCAAATTGTTTGATAAAGCTAGGCAATATTACCTTTTACTCAAAGCATACGATCTTCCAGTTATTTTTTTGTCATTGCACAATTTATAGTTTGCTTCTCATCAATACTCGGTGTATGTGTAGTGACATGCTAAGCAGCTGGCATTCTTCCTGGTTGTCATTCGGCGGTCTGTGCAGATCCCGGAGCTTGAAACTACAGGCCCAGCAGCCCTTGCAGGCCATCGCCTTCTGAGCGGTGTGACTGACGAGAAGAGAACGAGGAGTGGAATTCCAGGTTGGCTGCACGCTGGCAATTGCGCTCTCAATCAAATTGCTTTACACGCCTGGACAATTTGGTTTCTGGCCTGATAGAGTTGTGCTCCTTCCCTGGGCAATGCGGCTTCCGGCATGGTAATTGTGCTTTTGCTGTGGGATAACATGTTTTCTGGAATGACAATGGTCCTTTGCATGCAGTTAAATATATACTATGGCATAACAGTGGTCCTTAGCATAACTCCACAATTAGGTTTCAGGTGCGGCAGTGTTATTTACTACACACGGGGGCAGATTTATGAGCCCCTTGCGCCACTTTTCCGTCACTTTTAACATGGGAAAAGTGACGCAAAAGTGGCGCAAGGGGCTCATAAATCTGCCCCATGGTCAATTGTAGAATCTGCAATGGTAATCTTTGTTTTTATAATTTTAGCTGTTCGGGTGCTGGCTTCATAGCAGTACATGTAGTTACTGAATGCTAATAATGTGTGAAACTGGAACCTGTATATTTGGTTACCTGCACCTGTCATTGCATCACGAACTGCAAAGCAGGCACCTTGAGTGGCTGATTGGCACAGTGAGCTGTCTTCTGTCACAATGAGCATCAGTGAACGTTTGGTCTGTGATTTCACATGAGCTGTTCTGTGGTATGCTGGTGCATCATCATACTATTAGAAGAAAATCATGTTATGAATGCACATGTAAAATGTTGGGCATTAGATACTGGCACAAAGTTTCCAACTTTTGAGCTGGAACTAGGCCGACTGCATCAGCCTGGCACAGCATTTCTGTGGCACCAATGCTCCACCATTTTGCATCCATTTTTGTATTTAGCACAACACTTTTATAAGCAGATGATTTTTCGCTTCGGAAATATATAGCTCCTAGGTAATGTGGCAGACCCTGAATTATTGCAATATTACATGCTGTCCCCCATAGACCTGACTGAATATTGTAAGGCTTCAAGCCAATATATTTGATTAATTGTGCTATAATTTTCACCGATTAGACCCATTTTTATAAAACCAACTTTGTGACAGTATATACATGTTGTTATATGACATTCCTTTATTAATGTAATAACTGTGGACTTTCACAATTGCTTCATTAACCTTCTTGCTTCTCAAATTTGCTTGAAAATGCACTATTTACCCACTCTTTTTTCAACATTTTCTCGGGGGAGGACCCCCTCCAAACCCTAGTTAAGATGTACGAGCTCTCTCGCTGTGCTCGCTCGCCACGGTGCACTCCCACAGAAAGTTTACACCCCACCACTTTCAAATGTGACCAGTCACCATTGTTATCCACTTGAAGGGTGAATTTCACAACTCATGTCTCTTGGTAAAAACATTGGATTGAAAATTATAGTGGCCAGGCAGAGTCATTGGCGCAAACCTTTCATTCCATTTATGTACAGACTGGGATTATTGTGTTAATATTGCGCATTGATATCTGCTGGTAAAAGGAACCAACTACTAGCTACAAAAGGCATTTGAAATCTTAAGCATCAGGCCGCAAACACAAGTGCACTATTATTAAAATGTAATCTGGATATGAAGATTTGTTTGAAACGTTTCTGTGCTAAGAGCAACTTGAAGAAACTGTAATTTTAACTTTCCAATGAAACTGAAAATATGGTATACCAATCAATATAAATCTTTATTCCATCTTAAAAGATCATAAAAGCGAAAAATAAAACAATACAATTAAAGGTATGCAATTCCCGGAGCATCATAAATATACTTGGTTCATTCATAATAGCTACAAACATTAAAAACACAGTATTCAATTAATAAAAGAGTATGGAACTGTCCCCTACGCGTCTCAGCTACTCTACTGGTATACATTTGGAAACAAGAAAGAGAAGCTGATTTGCATGTTTTTAGTGTTTCCACGCACGAAGACGTGCCAATGGAAATGATCTTTCAATCAACAGCACTATAAAGGCAGATTAGCTTTGCCACAGGTTTCAGTAGTCGTTTTGGTGGTATTTAATAGTGGTGATTGCGGAGCTAGTGGTATTGGTGAAGGCGACTGTAGTTTTGATGGTTTTGTTTTTACTGCCTGATTTGGTAAAAATGGAAATCTGTGTATACAGCGTGTATGAGATCAGGAATTGAAAGTGACAAAAATAAAGTTGGATGCACAGTTTATATGCAAGATATTCCATGGAGTGAAGCAGAATGGTGCATCTAATCATCAAATAGTATGGGGCAGATTTACAAGCCCCGTGCGCCACTTTTGCGCCCCCGCTGCGTCACTTTTGTGACGCAGCGGCTGCGCACAGCTAGCGCCATGCTGCGACAGATTTACAACGTGACGCATCTAGGGAGATGCGTCACGTTGTCTCTCTCAATTGCAACTTATTAAATGATACAAATGTCCGAGGCGGGACCTCACCCGCCTTTTGGCTGACAACCGGAGCTTTCGAACTGGCTCCCCCCCGTAGGGGCTCCAGTTCACCTTCGTCAGCGTGGTGCCGCCAAAGACCCGCAAGCGGCGGTGGACTCCTCTTTGCGACCGGGTGAGGGCCGCCTTTACATCCACAAACAACATATAGCAGACAAAAATTACATGATGAAATGACAAGTAGACTAAACAAAGAAGAAGAAAAAATAAAGACGAGAAAAACATATAAATTCAGGCTAGACAGAGATGATTATGCTAATGGGCAAATATTTACTTTTGCACGTAGGTATGAATCACTAAGAATGGCCACAGCCAATCGACAACTGCAATGTGTAAATACTAAGGACATGAATCAACAACAACCTGAATCAGTATCAATGTCAGATCTAAGCTCTGCACCAGATAGTGGATCAGAAACCCAAACAGCAAGGAGGAGACAAGAACAGAGCGCCATAAGACTAACGTTGGGGGAAGAGTTGGATATGTTAAAAAAGGAGTTGAAGGGAAACACTGCGACCACGCAGCAAGGGACCTGTGGCAGCAGGGACACCCAGAGGAGAAGGGGCAGAAGACAAGCCCAGAGAAACAGGAGAGAACAAGAAAAGAGGGTGAGGTCGAGGGAATCACAGATAGAAGATGTTCTCCATGCAACAATTAATGCAGCAGACTCCAGTACCAGTCGAGAAAACCCTATCATTGATTTGGCCAATATAAATCTGACCAAGGCAGAACAGCAACTATTGTCATTAGGTTTATCCTACTGCCCAGAATCCAACTTTGATTTTTCACAAACCAGGGCCGACATATACAAATTTATCAGAAAATTAAAGCTCTCCAAATTCCATCAACAAAAAACAGCCAATGACAAGTCAGACAATACTGAAATAAATAATATTGAAACTGACCCAATAGGCCTAACGGTTGCGGATTTGGGCCTGCTACAGGACATGCATGAATTGCAAATGGGACAATCAAATTTAGCAATCAGCAGTGGCACTGCAGCAACACAAGATGCTTATGGCCAAAAACACAACACCCCTCCAACAACAACCGCTAGACCTATAACTCCCTTTAAGGTCAAGTCTAACTTTGTACCCATCATGCCTCGTGACTCTTTGGATATGTTTAGCGAACAACTAGTGGCACAGGTTAAAAGGTTGTACCACTCTATGAACAGATCTAAAACGAAACCGACATACCAAGAAAGAAATTACCATCAACTAATAAATAAACTGAGCTAAGATAAAAAAGTAGTTATAAGTAATGCAGACAAGGGAAGAAACATAGTACTATGGCCATTGGACCAATACTTGGAAGAAGCTTATAATCAATTAAACGACCAAGATTGTTATCGGAAAAGTTCCACTTTGAAATACAGACAGACACAGGAACAATTATTTTCTCAACTATTAGCGTGAAAAAGCTTGGGTCTAATCAGTTGGGATGAATATACATTTTTAAAGAAAGAACATATGATACTGGTCATATATTTTGTCCCAAAAATTCACAAAAGTATAGATAGACCACCCGGTAGACCCATTTTAGCTGCATGTAATGGACCATTGGAGAATATGTCCAGGTACATGGATTTTTCCTTACAGGAGCACGTATAAAATTTGAAATCTTATGTACAAGACACTTGCGATTTTTTCTGTAAAGTCAAAGACATAGAATGGAATGCGAATTACCTACTCATTGCCCTAGATGTTTCTTCCCTTTATACATGTATTAGAAACGAGGATGGGATCAGGGCTGTTGACTATTTCATTCCAATAGACCCATACGATATGCCCAACACAACAAAATGTTTTTAAATATGTTGCTTTTCTGTTTGGAAAATAATCACTTTATTTTTAATAATCAAATGTACCAACAAACACAAGGAGTTGCCATGGGGGCCAGACTCTCCCTCAGCTATGCCTTTTTATTTGTGGGCTGGTGGGAGGAGTTGGTCCTCATGAGGAAACATGAACAGATATTTTCAACTCAAATTATAACTAAGACCTGCTACAATACAAGAAAAAGACTGATGACAAAAATGAAACAGTGGAACCAATCAGACTTATTATAGGTTTCTCTAAACAGGAAAAACAACTTAGAACTATTATTTGATGGAATTGGCCCATCGTTCGTGCTGACCCTATCATAGGCAAATTGCTTCCTAATGATCCTTCCATTACTTTTAGGAAAGCAAACAGTCTCGGTAATGCGCTGGTTAGAAGCAGCCCAGAGGATCAGGGAAGAACCACGTGGCTGACAGCTAGGAAAGGATTTTTTAGGTGCACAACATACAAAGCCTGCCAGCAGGATGTTAACACCACCATGTACCATACTGCATTCGATGACAAAACACACACTATCACACAGCATCTTACATGCAAAACTGAATTTTCAGTATATGTGTTGGAATGCAGTTGCAACTAAAGTACATATGCAGCACAAAGCTGGCAGTGCACAAAATAATCTTGCAGCACATGAGGGCCATCCCTAATAACAGTGCCAATTAGCCGGTGGCAAAACATTTTAAGGAACACCATGATAGTGACCTCAAACATCTTAAATAGACAAGAGAGGGGGCAAATTAATGCGCCTAGAAACTAGATACATTTTAGAATTTGACTCTAAGCATCCAGGAGGTCTGAATAACACAGAAGATTTGCACACCTACTTATGAAATCGAGATCTTATAAAACAGAGATTTTACAAAACATATTGTATAGCATTTTAAGGAATTTTATCATTTTTTGTTGGTTTTTTAAATGAATATTTATTTGTATGGATTTCTAAGAATTTTGATGTAACTTTCTTATCATGTGTTGAGATTGACGCACCTGCACTTTATAGCCTAGATGGATCAATAACAGTTTACAGTGATCCGTACAACAAATGGGATTTAACATGTCTAGTGCTCATGTATATATGTTTTGCTCTTATGGATTTCCTATATCTATGACCATGAGATATGATTCATCATATATATATATTTATAAATATTTATATAGAGTAATTTTTGATTATATTTATTGTGAATATTTATATGAATAATTTAACATTGATTTTATTCATTTTAGTAGTTGGAGGTTGAATCAGTATCCCAAAAACTTTTCTGGGACAATATATTATATTGTACAGAACAATACACTCCCAAGCTGCTAGAGCTCATTGAGTTATTATGTTTACATCCATTTTCCCAGATCCCAGTATGTCAGCATCTATATGCATGTTCCATATTGATAAGAGGTACTGTCCAAATTTATTTGGAATATATGGATATGCTAAAGATTTATCTGATTATCTAGAATTTTGTATTTATACACTTGAACTTCAAAACTTTATTGCCGTCCCAGAAATAACAATGTAGGAGATTAACGGCAATACAGAGCACATAACACTTTTTCACTTTTTTCTCATAGGGCATCACTACACTTATTCTTTTATATATAAGTACATGCACTTTAAAATCTTTGCATAATTCAAAATTTAGACTTGGCAGGACAGGCATTTGGGGCATTTAAGCAAATATTACTTGGTGGATACAACGTCCATGTAGAGTCATGACAACAAAACATATTCATACAAAACAGGGATCTGTGTGCAGAAAATGTTATACAATAAATTGTAAATATATGAAAAGTATCTATATTTATATATTGCAAGTTAGACAAGAAATTGAGAAATATGTTTACATTGATCATAGTATGTATGTTGACTATTTCGATAACTGCCAATTATGCACTGGCACTTTAAATTGGATACTCACAGTTTGAGCCGTGTCATGTGATCAAGGCCATGGAGTGGCCAAAATGCATCATGGCGGACTAACTTGGTGACAATAAAGAAAATCTGCACCTACTTGGGTCTACGCTCGTTTTTCCATTTCGAAGGAGCAGTAGCAAGCGAGAATCGCAATATATATATATTCACTGAAAAAACATAGGTTTAAGGCACTTTATAGTTAGAAATCAGCATTTAAAAAACCTTAGAAATTCACTGAAAAAAACCATAGGTTTCAGGAACGTTATAGTTAGTTGGACATTTCACTCGTACAAAACCATAAAAATTCGGCCGTTATAGTTAGTTCAACTAACTATAACTTGCGCCCCCGCAATGCACTGCTGATGATGTCACATATTACATCATTCATGACATGGTCAGTGACATCACTGATGACATCACTGATGACATCTCAAATGACATCACTGATGACATCATCCAGTGACTGTGTGTTTCTATAAAGTTTAAATATGTTTTATATATATGCCAAGGTGTATTGAAGAATGAGTGTGTGTATAAGTGTCTGGATGGAGGATTTAGTAGGTGTGTGACTGACTGTATATGTGAGTGTTTAAATGTGACTTACTGAATGCATGGGTTAGGGACTAAACTGTGTGAATATCTGTATCAGTCTGTGTGTTGTTGTGTAAGCTGCTGCATGGGTTGCTCAGTAGCTACATGAGTGTCAATATGGGTTACTGATTGGTTTACTGAGTATTTGTATGGGAGACTGAGTGTGTGGGTGAGTGGGTAGGGGTGGGTGACTCTATGCATAGATGTATGAGTGGGTGATCCACTGGGTGTATGGGTTCAACAGTGCATCTGTGAAGGGCTGTATGGGTGGGTGAGTGTGAGTATGGGTGTATTGGTGTTTGAATGCATGTCTCAGTGGTATATTTGTGAGTAACTACATATATGAAAGGCAGTATATGTGAGTGTTGGAGTATATAAATTACTATATGTGAGAGTGCGTGATTGTTAGAGTGGCTGTATGGATGAGTGTGTGCTTGTATCAGTGATTGTATAAGAGAGTAGTAAGTATGTGTTAGTATTAGTATAAATAAGTGAGGTGGTCTGTGTATAACTGTATATGTGAGTAATTTGTTGTGATTGATTCGTCGCATGACTTAGTAGGTGTGTAAGTAAGTCTATGGATGAGTGGCAGTGTGTGAGTGTATGTATAGGTATATGAGTGCATATGATAGTGCTGTATTGATGAGTGAATGCATGCATGAGTTACTGTATGGGTGAATGAGTGGATGTGTGTGTAGACCTAGGAATCAGTCAGTTCGTATGTAGTAACTGGTATTGGTGTGTCTATGGATTTGAAAATGGTAGTCTGTATTTTAGAGTGGGTGTATCAAAGGTTATATTAGGGTTTGAGAAGGTGCATCAGATTATCACATGGATGATGTCATCAGTGATGTCATGTGAGATGTCATCAGTGATGTCATCAGTGATGTCACTGACCATGTCATGAGTGATGTAATATGTGACGTCATCAGCAGTGCATTGCGTGGGCGCGAGTTATAGTTAGCTCTACAAACTATAACGGACGAATTTCTCTGTTTTTTTACGAGTGAAATGTCCAACTAACTATAACATCCCTGAAACCTATGTTTTTTTCAGTGAATTTCAATGGTTTTTTAAATGCTAATTTCTAACTATAACATGCCTGAAACCTATGGTGTTTTCAGTGAATATATATGTATATTAAGAGATGCCGAATCCTGAACCACTTTGTGTCTGTGCTTCCTTCCATGGTGCCACTGTGGGAGGTGGATTGTTTGATTCATCCGATGCAGCGTAAGCGGTCGTCACGCTTACATATAACACCAGTTGTTTGTTGCTCTCCCTTCAGACGTTTTCTGGGAGGAGTACTGGAGTGCTACTGGGGGAGCCTCCATTTGGTTGGTCAGGAAGAGGAACAACGATGACGAAGGTAGAGGATGCAGGTCTTGTAGCGGGGCGGTCTTTGCGACTGCCAGCTTGGGATCTGTATTTTTTGCCAGCAAGAAACGCCATGCCCAGAAGACTGGCACCAGCTGGTAATTGGGCACCGCAGAAGCAACGCCGATGCCGTGAGGTTGTTTTGGTGATATCATTGTTGCTGATGGGTCCCACTCAACCCCGAGGTTGTGACATTTTGTATTTATTTTAATGCTTGCTGCTAACGCTTTCTGAAAGGCATGTGCCTTTGCCCCGTTGAGAGAAGCATTTGAAACTGACTCTGGAGTAATAACATTTAAGGATTATTGTCTGCTTAGCAGTGACCAATCGGTGGAATTGTGGGATCTGTAGTCCTGAGACAGCAAGGGGGTGGAGCACGGGCTTGATTGACTTTGACTATGGGTTACAGGTTCACTCACAGTCTTGATATACGACCCCAAGAGGACAAAGCATCTTTCCAGACATTGTGTCTTGCATCATTGGGAGTGCGACACAAACAGTATGGCAAGAATCATTGTGATTTTGCAGTTGGGGTCAAAGGTCGGGTGGTACGTACCTGTTATCTGCTTGGGAGAAGCCTTTCAGGTCAATGGCAGCGATTAGGGAACATAATTTGAAACATTTTAGCAGCATCAGCTTTTAAATTGATTAAGTATATATTTGATGTTATTGAGGCAACATAGAATTTCATGTTTGGCTGCACAGTTTAAATGCCCACTTTTTATCCCACTGTGTTAAATATCAGATATGATTTTTACGCATAATCGATTGTGCGGTCTGCATTATTGGTATTTTGAGCGAGCAAACTATATACATGCACTGTGCGCAATATTTTGTAATGATTTGTCTCACCTGCATTTTTGCTAACTTTTGGCTGTAGACAGCTTGCACATTATGCAATTCTGTTGTAATAGGATTACATACACAATAATATGTTTTCTACGTCTATCTATTAGTCTAGTGGGTGTGGCTATAAAGCAGATGTGTAAAATTAGCACCAAACTAGATTGACAAAGACCACTTTGTGCCCGAAATGCGTCTCTCCTTGTGCTTGGGATTGAGGGCGACAGCAACTAATAAAGAGATGCTGAATCCTGAACCACTTAGTGTCCGTGCTTCCTTCCAGGCGCCACTGTGGGAGGTGGATTGTTTGATTCATATATATTATATATATATATATATATATATGCAAAACCAGAAAGTGCTCAGATATGAAGCCGCACTCCACTACAGGTGGGTTCACAACCTCTTTATTTTCAAAATATGCAGCTTTCCATCTCATTGCGTAATCTCCCGGCCTTACGCGTTTCAAAGCCTTCGTGCTTTTCATCAGAGGCCAGCATCAGGAAAGAGTTCATTTCCACCACATCCTCTCTGCATGCCTTTAATTGCTTCTATTGGCCTCCGGTGTGCCCTTGTAATCAAGTTTGTTTTTCACAGTGCATGCTGGGGTATGTAGTAAATTTCGCATTTTTTTCTGCCCTCCAGTGGGTTTCTTTCTCCCATGCTCAATTCGAGATAAAACTTATCTGTGAAATACGGACTTGATTACAAGGGCACACCGGAGGCCAATAGAAGTAATTAAAGGCATGCAGAGAGGATGTGGTGGAAATGAACTCTTTCCTGATGCTGGCCTCTGATGAAAAGCACGAAGGCTTTGAAACGCGTACGTCCGGGAGATTACGCAACGAGATGGAAAGCTGCATGTTTTGAAAATAAAGAGGTTGTGAACCTACCTGTCAGTGGAGTGCGGCTTCATATCTGAGCACTTTCTGGTTTTGCATATTTATATATATATATATATATATTATCTACTGGCGGTCGCCAGTAGATAGTTATAGTTAGGATCGTGTTTCCATAGGAAATCCGCAACATTCTATTTGGAATAACTTTGGCGCCGGTTGACGAATCTTCGCGAAATTTTCAAAATAGGTGGGGCGCTCCGCTCCGCTCCTACCCTGAAAGTCTCGGGGTGATTCGTCAAGCGGGGGCTGAGAAAAAAGGGGGGTCCCAAAACGTGTTTTCCCCATGCATTTTTCCATAGTGACCTTTAGTCCAAGGTACAGCCCGAACGGCTGAACAGAATTACTTGAAAATTGGCAGAGAGGTAGTCCTCAGGTCAGGGAAGTGCCTTTTGCAGGTCTGGTGTCAATCTGTTCAGTAGTTCCTGAGAAAATCAAAAGTAAAATCATATATATATGTGGGCGGAGCCTAACCACACATCTCATCCTGAGATCTGATTGGCTGTCAAAACTTCATCCAAGAAGTGTTGGCAGCCATCTTGGGACCAATATACATGATAGCACCTCATTAAAAAGCATTGCAGTTAATAGAAGGTTTTTAGACTTTAGTTACATTATAAATCATTTGTTGATGGTACCATACTCATTTTAGGAATTGTGGTATGTTCTAAGGTGATTTCACCATGTGAAAAAGCCTTCTGCTGGGATATCATGATTGAGAGAAAAATATTTTCTCATGCTTTTCCAACAGAGGTTTGGAAGGTGATCTATAAGCTAAACTGAGAGCATATTTTCTGTAAATTCACATTATCTTTCTCAGTCATGTGAGAATGAAGTCTGATATTCTCAGTAAAACATGTACATCCAACAAGGGCAGAGACTGTCAGTTGATTTATTTGTGTTCTACTGCAGCTTTCCAGAGTGTTCCAAAGAACAACTAGAGCGCTAACAGTCCTACTTATGATAAACGTATGGCACACCTGAAGCCATCTTGCTTGGATTAATGTGGTAACTCTTAAAACATTTAATTTAAAAAGGAACACAATGAGGGGTTCATTTTTCCATAAAAAGTATGATTAGTGCTGCAGAAAGAAAAATTAGGGCACATTTTGAGTGACTTCTCAAATCCTCTTCTATTTCATTAAAAAATTCTGACATGCAGACTGAAACATGCACTTTCAATACCAGCAGCAATTTTCCCTGGTGAGCAGTAGCTTTACTACAGTGATCTAATGAGCAAAAAGAGTGCTAACATTCTGAATTTATGGCAAATGTGTGACACATCTGAATGCCTTCTTGATGGAATCAAAGTAAAAAACTGAAAGTATTTCCTACTGAGGAGACTGCAGAAAAATGAGGAAATTAGGAAACTTCATAACAAATAAGTCTCCCAAGATGGCCACCAGAGACAAAAGAGCCCAAATGTAGCCCAAATATCACCCAGATGTAGCCCAAGTATAGCCCAATGACAGAATGTCCCAGAGTGTTCTTAAAAACAACTAGAGTGCTTACTGTCTTCATTATGACAAAAGTATGGCACACCTGAAGCCATCTTTATTGGAATAAACTGGTAACACTTAAAACATTTAATTTAAAAAGGAACACAATGAGGGGGTTCATTTTGCCATAGAAATTATGATTAATGCTGAAGAAAGAAAATGAGGGCACATTTTGAGTGACTTCTCAAATCCTCTTCTATTTCATTAAATAATTCTGACATGCAGACTGAAACATGCACTTTTAATACCAGGAGCAGACTTCCACGGTGAACAGTAGTTTTACTACAGTGATCTAATGAGCAACTAGAGTGCTAACATTCAGAATTTATGGCAAATGTGTGACATATCTGAATACCTTCATGATGGAATCAAAGTAAAAAACTGAAAGCATTTCCTACTGAGGAGACTGCAGTACATGAGGAAATTAGGAAACTTCATAACAAATAAATCTCCCAAAATGGCCACCGGAGACAAAAGAGCCCAAATGTAGCCCAAAATCACCCAGATGTAGCCCAAATATAGCCCAATGACAGAAGTGTGCAAAACACTTATTATTTTGTGTTTTTGCAGAGTTATATAGTGCAGACTTGTCAGGTATTGGAGTGCTTTACATGAGCATTGGTTACATCACACAAGAACAAATTCATTTTGGTTGTAGACATGGGGAGACTAAGTGATTTGACCAGAATCACAGAATGTCGAGCTGAAGCAGAAACTCCAACCTGGTCCCCAGTTGCAAAGTCTGCAGTTCTGGAAGTAACACCGCATCCTCTCCCCTAAGTGCAACATTTAATCAAGTGGTCAACTGGATAAAAAAACATAAAGACAACAAATAATTTAAAAGTGCTTTGTCGCTATTTGAAAACTCAGAAAATATGTCCTTATTTTAGTCTTTTAGAGCACTAACCATAATTTTGATGCCAATAAGACCCTCTCACATATGTAATTTCTAAAGGAAATGCTCTAGGTATTACAGTTTTGATTACAACAAGATGACGTCAGGCGTTCCACACTTTTTTAATAAATATAGAATGTTAGCAATCTAGTTGTTCATTAGGATACTGTTGAGAGGCAGAGGCCAGGGGCACGGACTCTGAAAATTGAAGGCAGGTAGGAGGGTGCAAAGGCAACAATTTAACCACAATGAGCAGGAAGGAAGGGCCGTGGCAGCACAACAGAATATGGAGGGCAGTGGAAAGGGGGGCAGGGGCAACAAACCAACAATACAGGACTTGCAAGAGAGGCTGTGGCAATGTAATAGACCATTGTGGGCAGAAGGAAGAGGCAATGGTAGTACAACCATACATGCCAACAGACACGATCCAGCCAGGAAACGTCCAATGTTTTTAAGCTCAAATGGGCTTTATTTGATCTGTCTCCTGTCTACAATCTCCTCTTTTTCAATGTAACTCAAAGGGGAAAATCAATACCCCAGTTTTTTTTCAAAAACTCCGTCTTACCAAGTTCAAAATGTTCGCAAGTATGGTACATTGGATCATGGAAGGAAATGGGGTAGGGACATGGACTTGGATAACAGAGGACAGGAAGGACATGGAGAGGTGCACCAAACTGACCCTGCAGGGCAGGCATCAGGGTTTGCAGCAGCACAATACACCACACAGGGCATGCGGGATGGGAATGCAGCACAACAATCCATAGAAAGCAAGAGGGAGGGGACAGGACCATGCACATGGACAACAGAGAACAGAGGGGCAAGAGGCAATGGTAGCTAGCTGACCATAATGGACAGACAGGAGAGAAAGCTGCAGCATAACAGACCATAAAGGGCAGGAGGGACGGATCAGGGGCATTACAATGGAACAGACAAGCCAGGAGGGAGGGAGTAGGGGTCTGCACATGTAAACAGAGGGCTGGGGGCAAGGGGGCAGGGCAGGAGCAGCCAGATAGCCATGGAGGTCAGGCAGGATGGGCACTAGAAGCAAGACACACCATGAAGAGCAACAGTGAGACTGTGATGGCATACACACAGACCATGGAGGGAAGGTGGGAGGGGGGAGGGGGCAGCTAACTGACCACACAGGGAAGGTGGGAGGGGCCATGGCAGCACAGAAGACCATGCATGGCAAGTGGGAGGGTTAGTGGCAGCACAATGGCTATGATGGGCAAGAAGGAGGGTGCAGGGGCATGCACAAAGGACGATGGAGGATAGAAGGGAGGGTCAGGACCTGTGCACAGACAAGAAAGTTCAGGGGAAGGGGCCTCACAACAGACCGCACGGGGCAGGCAGGAGGAGCAGTTGCAGCACAACAGACCAGGGAGGGCAGAAGGGTGAGGCAGTACAATGGACCATGTGGACAGGAGGAAGAGGATAGGGGCATGGCATGTGGACAGGCAGGGTGGAGGTGGCAGGGACAGGTTACAGTCATCTGACAATGCTGGGCAGGTGGGAGGGGAGTGGCAGCTCAACAGAACACTCAGAGTAGATAGGAGTGGCAGGTCCATGGAACATGGTGGGCAAAAAGGATGGAGCAGGGGCATGCACAAAGACATCGGAGGGCAGGGGGAAGGAGAATAGGAGCAGCAAGCTAAGCACAGAGTTTAAGCAGGAGGTCAATGATGGGACATAGAATTGGGCAATGGAGGGCAGGAGGAGTGGACTGGTACATCATACTAAATTGAGGGCAGTGGCAGCACATCAGGGTATGCTCAGACGTGAGTCCCTTGCTCTCCATGCCACTGGAATCAGGCTATCCTGGCTGACGAGGGCTGAAAGCCCGAAACCGGTCCTAGGATGCTTGTTTCCAGTCCAGGGAGGACCTGGCTTGGCAGTTCGGGCTGGACTGTTCCCATGGGGCACAGGGTCAAGACTGATTTGCATATGGCTGGGTTCAAACTGGAATGGCATGGTGAGCAAAAAAACGATGGATTTAGGCCCAGATCTCTGTACTGGGGTGAATGTATGACATTGTTCTGCATTCTGTCCATCAATTGTTGTTTTTGCATTTGTCACCCCGAGTGGGAAGGGTATGCTCAGACGTGAGTCCCTTGCTCTCCATGCCACTGGAATCAGGCTATCCTGGCTGACGAGGGCTGAAAGCCCGAAACCGGTCCTAGGATGCTTGTTTCCAGTCCAGGGAGGACCTGGCTTGGCAGTTCGGGCTGGACTGTTCCCATGGGGCACAGGGTCAAGACTGATTTGCATATGGCTGGGTTCAAACTGGAATGGCATGGTGAGCAAAAAAACGATGGATATAGGCCCAGATCTCTGTACTGGGGTGAATGTATGACATTGTTCTGCATTCTGTCCATCAATTGTTGTTTTTGCATTTGTCACCCCGAGTGGGAAGGGTATGCTCAGACGTGAGTCCCTTGCTCTCCATGCCAGTGGAATCAGGCTATCCTGGCTGACGAGGGCTGAAAGCCCGAAACCGGTCCTAGGATGCTTGTTTCCAGTCCAGGGAGGACCTGGCTTGGCAGTTCGGGCTGGACTGTTCCCATGGGGCACAGGGTCAAGACTGATTTGCATATGGCTTGGTTCAAACTGGAATGGCATGGTGAGCAAAAAAACGATGGATTTAGGCCCAGATCTCTGTACTGGGGTGAATGTATGACATTGTTCTGCATTCTGTCCATCAATTGTTGTTTTTGCATTTGTCACCCCGAGTGGGAAGGGTATGCTCAGACGTGAGTCCCTTGCTCTCCATGCCACTGGAATCAGGCTATCCTGGCTGACGAGGGCTGAAAGCCCGAAACCGGTCCTAGGATGCTTGTTTCCAGTCCAGGGAGGACCTGGCTTGGCAGTTCGGGCTGGACTGTTCCCATGGGGCACAGGGTCAAGACTGATTTGCATATGGCTGGGTTCAAACTGGAATGGCATGGTGAGCAAAAAAACGATGGATTTAGGCCCAGATCTCTGTACTGGGGTGAATGTATGACATTGTTCTGCATTCTGTCCATCAATTGTTGTTTTTGCATTTGTCACCCCGAGTGGGAAGGGTATGCTCAGACGTGAGTCCCTTGCTCTCCATGCCACTGGAATCAGGCTATCCTGGCTGACGAGGGCTGAAAGCCCGAAACCGGTCCTAGGATGCTTGTTTCCAGTCCAGGGAGGACCTGGCTTGGCAGTTCGGGCTGGACTGTTCCCATGGGGCACAGGGTCAAGACTGATTTGCATATGGCTGGGTTCAAACTGGAATGGCATGGTGAGCAAAAAAACGATGGATTTAGGCCCAGATCTCTGTACTGGGGTGAATGTATGACATTGTTCTGCATTCTGTCCATCAATTGTTGTTTTTGCATTTGTCACCCCGAGTGGGAAGGGTATGCTCAGACGTGAGTCCCTTGCTCTCCATGCCACTGGGATCAGGCTATCCTGGCTGACGAGGGCTGAAAGCCCGAAACCGGTCCTAGGATGCTTGTTTCCAGTCCAGGGAGGACCTGGCTTGGCAGTTCGGGCTGGACTGTTCCCATGGGGCACAGGGTCAAGACTGATTTGCATATGGCTGGGTTCAAACTGGAATGGCATGGTGAGCAAAAAAACGATGGATTTAGGCCCAGATCTCTGTACTGGGGTGAATGTATGACATTGTTCTGCATTCTGTCCATCAATTGTTGTTTTTGCATTTAGCACATCAGACCATGCATGGTAGGAGGGAGGAGGCTAGTCCATGGATTCACACAACAGAGGATAGGGAGGAGGGGGATGGGGCAGCAAGCTAACTGTTCAGAGAAGGCGGGTATTAGGAACTTTATGTTTTTAAAACGTGTGTCTGTGCGAACTACTTAAAATATGAACAAGTATGCAGCATAATCTCACTTTTATTCAGGAAGAAGAGGATGTTTGTGACTGTGACTCCGGGCTCACTTGGCAGAAACACCCCCTGACCCTCCACCCCCTATCGCAAAATGTAATGCCCGTGAAAAGGGTAGGTGAACACAGTGTTATATAGAACATAGTCCTGAGAGCACGATTGAAAATGAAAACTAGATATAGTGTATGGTATAAACTATGCACCAAAAAGTGTGATATAAGATGAACCGGGCGTGAAATATAATATGCAATACATTGTGCGCAATGACAGATTCATTGGAGAGCGCGAGATAGCACAGGCACTAGCGCGTGCTATGCAATTTGCGCCTTGGAGTGTAATATGCACAGGGCAGTGTTGTGTAACCTAACTAGTCTCTAAAGTTGTAATATAAAATATGTGCTGGGGAGTGTAACGTTGCATATGCACTGTGACAAAGATATGGATCCCAGATTGTAATATGTATGGCATAGCACTGTGCGTTATAACATAGGCATCGAGGAAGGCACGTTAGATGGGGCAATATAACCCGTGCGAAGACAAGTGCGGCATGACATATTCACGGGGTGGTGTTACAGTGCACATGGGCTAGAGAGTGTCATAGCATATGCACTAGCTAGTGGAATACAACACAGAGGTGTGTGGCACTCAGCAGGCAATGGTGGGTGTAACACAGCATTGGGCTCTGCCAGGAGCGCGCTGTGACTCTCAAGTGATGTTCGTCCCCTTTCCAGAGAGTAAAATAAAAAGTATTACACATCCGGCAGTGGATGTGTGTTTTATTAATCGTGAGGGGGGTGTCTTGCATAGTTTTGGTCGAATTTTTGTCGAATCCCCTTTGAATGGCTTGGTGTGCATGTGTATTAAATGTGCCCGTCAATAGCTACCCATGTTTGTATAAATAAACGACAAGGGTGTCTACCGGGATTAGGCACGGTAGGGCATCAGACATGTCAGAGCTTCACTAGTGGTGTAAATACATTCCACGTGGATTCATTGTATGCATAGTCGCCTTTTAATGAATATCACGCAAATCGTCATGGTGATAGGTACGTACGGTTTGTCCAGCATGTCCTAGGTGTGTCTATAAATATATATTTTTTAAAATAATAAAAAACAGTGGCCGGCCCTGGGGATTGGGGTCAAAAAATATAATTAGGAGACAGGCCCTGGGGGATGGGGTCATCAGGACCAATAAATTAGAATAAGAAGGGGAACCACACACCCCCCTTCTTAAAAAATTAAAATAAATAAAAGACTGGCATCGTGCCGGAGGCGATGCCCCCTCCTTGCAGCACTCTGCAAATGCGCCCCCTGGCGAGTTGTAAGTTGGGGAATTAATTCCTCTTCAATACTGAGGGTCTCTGAGGGCCAACTAGCCCAACAGGCATCTCCAGTATGCGCCAGAGAGCTGCGCTGCAGACAGGTGTTCTGAGGCCAAGCCCATTTTTACACCTCTCTGCAACGCAGCCCTGTGGCGCTTACTGGAGGTACCTAGTGGTCTAGTTTGACCCTAGGGACCCTTAGGATTCAAGGGGACTTAATCTCTCAACTCAGAACAGCCACAGGGCGCGTTTACACATTGGTGAAGGGAGGGGACGGGGCCTGAGGTGACGTGTGCAAACACGCACTATGGCACGTTTTAAATTGGGGATATAATTTCCCTTCAATACTGAGGGCCCCTGGGGGCTAACTAGCCCACCAAGTGCTTCCAGTAAGAGCCACTGAACTGCATTGCAGAGAGGTGGTCCAGGCCGTGCCACTTTTTACACCTCTCTGCAACGCAGCTCTGTGGCACTTACTGGAGGTACCTAGTGGGCTAGTTGGACCCTAGGGACCCTCAGGATTCAAATGAACTTAATCTCCCAACTAAAAACAGACACAGGGCGTGTTTACACAGTGGTGAAGGGAGGGGACGGGCCTGAGTTAACGTGTGCAAAAATGCCCTGTGGCCTGTTTTAAGAAGTAGTTTTAATCCCCCTGCCCTATTATATACTAGGGGCCTACAGAGGAGGTCATGATAATCACAGGGGGACCCCAACGCATAATGTTCCCTAGTGTATGTAGGTGTTTTCACTGTATTCTAAGTGTCTTTTAACATAGCACTGGCTCTAGGACTGGTTAGTCAGACTCAGTTACCACCAGTATCCGTCTGAAAAAGTTGAGGGTACAGGATGATTTTGCAACAAGGCTTCTTTCTGCTCTTCTTTTTGTTCTTTCTGCACGTTATCCTTCTTCCTGCACTTTTCTTCGTCTTTGAGGACTTCTGTTGCTTCTTTCTGCACTTCTTTTTTTTCTTTCTGTGCATTTTTTCTTCTTTCTTCACATGTCCTATCTCTGTAGGCATAGTTAGAAATTAGAATTTAAAAAACCTTTGAAATTCACAGAAAAAAACATAGGTTTCAGGCACGTTATAGTTAGGAATTAGCATTTAAAAAACCTCAGAAATTCACTGAAAAAAACATAGGTTTCAGGGGTGTTATAGTTAGCTGGACTTTTCACTTGTACAAAACCATTGAAATTCCCCCGTTATAGTTAGTTCAGCTAACTATAACTCGCGCGCCCGCAATGCACTGTTGATGACGTCACATATTACATCACTTTATTTGTGTGCTCCCGTGCTTCAATACTATTTAGCCCCCGGGGGGCTAAGTCCGGGGGCAATATTTTTATGTAATGGGGGACCCAGGGGGGGGCCCAGGCCCTGGGGACCACCACCCCCAGGGCTCTACTTAATAGTGATTGAGGGGGGCACACTGCCCCCCCGCAGCCCCGGGGACCGCCACCCCCGGGGCATCTTAGTTTAATGTTGGGGGGCCTCTAAGGACCACCAAGCCCCTGGGACCGCTACCCCCCGGGGCTCTACTTAATTGTTATTGTGGGGGGGGGCACACTGCCCCCCACAGCTCCGGGGACCGGCTCTTTTTAAAAAAAAATAACCTGTGGGGGAGGCTCAAGCCCCCCCACACGCCCCGGGGACCGCCACCTCCCCGGGGCTCTAAATATTAAAATTTGGGGATCTGTGATGGACCCCTCAGCCCCGGGGACCACCACGCCCTGGGGCTTTGTAAATTGTCAGAGGGGGGCCACGCGGCCACCCTCCTGGAGCCTTGTCATGGCCCTGGGGACCGCCACCCCTCAGGGCCAACTCCTGCAGTGTCCCAGGGTGCACCCTCCCCAAAATTGTATTTAAAAAAATAAATAAATAACAAAGGCCGGCAAGGCCGGCCCCGGGAGATGGGGTCCCTGGGCCATAAGTGGCCTGAGGAGGGGGGCAACGCATCCCCCCTCCTAAAGAATAAAAAAAAAAGGTCATGCCCCCTGGCGAGTTGTAAGTTGGGGAATTAATTCCTCTTCAATACTGAGGGTCTCTGAGGGCCAACTAGCCCAACAGGCATCTCCAGTATGCGCCAGAGAGCTGCGCTGCAGACAGGTGTTCTGAGGCCAAGCCCATTTTTACACCTCTCTGCAACGCAGCCCTGTGGCGCTTACTGGAGGTACCTAGTGGTCTAGTTTGACCCTAGGGACCCTTAGGATTCAAGGGGACTTAATCTCTCAACTCAGAACAGCCACAGGGCGCGTTTACACATTGGTGAAGGGAGGGGACGGGGCCTGAGGTGATGTGTGCAAACACGCACTATGGCACGTTTTAAATTGGGGATATAATTTCCCTTCAATACTGAGGGCCCCTGGGGGCTAACTAGCCCACCAAGTGCTTCCAGTAAGAGCCACTGAACTGCATTGCAGAGAGGTGGTCCAGGCCGTGCCACTTTTTACACCTCTCTGCAACGCAGCTCTGTGGCACTTACTGGAGGTACCTAGTGGGCTAGTTGGACCCTAGGGACCCTCAGGATTCAAATGAACTTAATCTCCCAACTAAAAACAGACACAGGGCGTGTTTACACAGTGGTGAAGGGAGGGGACGGGCCTGAGTTAACGTGTGCAAAAATGCCCTGTGGCCTGTTTTAAGAAGTAGTTTTAATCCCCCTGCCCTATTATATACTAGGGGCCTACAGAGGAGGTCATGATAATCACAGGGGGACCCCAACGCATAATGTTCCCTAGTGTATGTAGGTGTTTTCACTGTATTCTAAGTGTCTTTTAACATAGCACTGGCTCTAGGACTGGTTAGTCAGACTCAGTTACCACCAGTATCCGTCTGAAAAAGTTGAGGGTACAGGATGATTTTGCAACAAGGCTTCTTTCTGCTCTTCTTTTTGTTCTTTCTGCACGTTATCCTTCTTCCTGCACTTTTCTTCGTCTTTGAGGACTTCTGTTGCTTCTTTCTGCACTTCTTTTTTTTCTTTCTGTGCATTTTTTCTTCTTTCTTCACATGTCCTATCTCTGTAGGCATAGTTAGAAATTAGAATTTAAAAAACCTTTGAAATTCACAGAAAAAAACATAGGTTTCAGGCACGTTATAGTTAGGAATTAGCATTTAAAAAACCTCAGAAATTCACTGAAAAAAACATAGGTTTCAGGGGTGTTATAGTTAGCTGGACTTTTCACTTGTACAAAACCATTGAAATTCCCCCGTTATAGTTAGTTCAGCTAACTATAACTCGCGCGCCCGCAATGCACTGTTGATGACGTCACATATTACATCACTTTATTTGTGTGCTCCCGTGCTTCAATACTATTTAGCCCCCGGGGGGCTAAGTCCGGGGGCAATATTTTTATGTAATGGGGGACCCAGGGGGGGGCCCAGGCCCTGGGGACCACCACCCCCAGGGCTCTACTTAATAGTGATTGAGGGGGGCACACTGCCCCCCCGCAGCCCCGGGGACCGCCACCCCCGGGGCATCTTAGTTTAATGTTGGGGGGCCTCTAAGGACCACCAAGCCCCTGGGACCGCTACCCCCCGGGGCTCTACTTAATTGTTATTGTGGGGGGGGCACACTGCCCCCCACAGCTCCGGGGACCGGCTCTTTTTAAAAAAAAATAACCTGTGGGGGAGGCTCAAGCCCCCCCACACGCCCCGGGGACCGCCACCTCCCCGGGGCTCTAAATATTAAAATTTGGGGATCTGTGATGGACCCCTCAGCCCCGGGGACCACCACGCCCTGGGGCTTTGTAAATTGTCAGAGGGGGGCCACGCGGCCACCCTCCTGGAGCCTTGTCATGGCCCTGGGGACCGCCACCCCCCAGGGCCAACTCCTGCAGTGTCCCAGGGTGCACCCTCCCCAAAATTGTATTTAAAAAAATAAATAAATAACAAAGGCCGGCAAGGCCGGCCCCGGGAGATGGGGTCCCTGGGCCATAAGTGGCCTGAGGAGGGGGGCAACGCATCCCCCCTCCTAAAGAATAAAAAAAAAAGGTCATGCCCCCGGGTATGGGGTCCCCGGGGCCGATTAAGGCCCCCTTCCCAATTTTTTTTTTTAAATTAGGCGGCAGGCCCTGGGGGATGGGGTCCCCAGGGCCAATAGATTACCTGGTGTGTTTGCAGATGGGAAATGAATTCCCCTTAAATACTGAGGGTCCCTGGGGGCCAACTAGCCCACCAGGAACCTCCAGTATGTGCCAGGGGGCTGCGTTGCAGAGAGGTGTTCTGAGGCCACGCCCCTTTTTACACCTCTCTGCAACACAGTTCTGTGGCGCTTAATGGAGGTAGCTGGTGGGCTAGTTGCACCCCAGGGACCCTCCAGATTCAAGGGGAGTTAATCCCCCAACTTAAAACGTGCCACAGGTGCATTTGCATAGTGGTGAAGGGAGGGGGCGGGGCCTGAGGTGACAAATGTGCAAACACGCCTTGTGGCACGTTTTAAGTTGAGGAATTAATTCCTCTTCAATCCTGAGGGTCCCTGGGGGCCAACTAGCCCACCAGGTACCACCAGTAAGCACCACGGAGCTGCGTTGCAGAGTGTTGTAAAAAGGGGCATGGCCTCTGAACACCACTCTGCAACGCAGCTCTCTGGCGCCTCAGGATTGAGGGGGAATTAATTCTCCAACTTAAAACGCACCACAGGGCGTGTTTGCAGACATGTCATCTCAGGCCACACCCCCTTCCTTCACCATTGTGCAAACACGCCCCCTGGCTATAGATGATAAATGAGGCCAGGAAATTATTTCAGCTTCATTTAAAATTTGTCCCCAGGTGTTAATCCCAGATCTTCTTAACGGGGCTGCCAAGCTGTCCATTAAGCATTCCGGAGTGCCAGGGGAGTCCCAAATTGGCGCAGATTCGTTATAGTATGGGATTTTTAGAAGTCTTCTTACTTGTGTCCAAATTTTAATAGCCGCACTCAGTATCTTGAGTTTTACTTTTTTTTTAAATGTGGGGTTCCCAAATTTAAAAAGAAACTTCCCAGCTTGTTTAGAGAAATCTTTTGTGAGAGCATTGAAAAGCGGAGAGAACATACAGTCCTCTAACATTAGTTGTCGAAAGTTTTTTAGTTGGAATGCACACATGTACAGATAAAGGTCAGGGCTTGCAATTCCTCCGTAGTCCTTTTTTTTCCTAAGTTTGTTTCGCAAAATCCTTGGACATTTATTAGCCCATATAAACCTTGAGCGAAGACCCTGTACTTTCCCAAACCACATTTTTGGGAACTCTAGGGGAATAGCATTAAACAGAAAAGTGAATTTTGGGATGATGGACATTTTCACAATGTTAGATTTACCCAGAAAAGAGAGAGAAAGCGCTCCCCATGATTGTAGCTGGGAGGCTATTTCTTTAGTTGTTTTATCAAAATGAACTTGCGCTATTTTGTTGATATCTTGCACAATCTAGATTCCTAAATATCTTATCTCCTTCTTTTCATAGGGGCTCTCAATGTCCATATGCCACTTCATAAGTTCTGTTTTTTGTTGATTGAGAAGGTATCCCGAGACCTTTCCAAAGTTCTCTATTTCCTGCCATATCCCCACATATGATTTTTCCAGATTTCCGGTGAATATAACTAAGTCGTCCGCGTAAAGGCCTATTCTTTTTTCCCACCCATTGCAGGGAATAATGTTCTGAGATAATCTTAGATTGTGTGCTAACGGTTCAATATATATATTAAAGAGTATTAAAGAGTATCGGTAACAGGGGACAACCCTGTCTCGTTCCTCTCCCGATATGTAATGCTCTAGTTAGATTCCCATTAATCAATATTTTAGCTGAAGGGTTCTTATATAATGCCTTTATTGCTGTTATGCATCTGTCCCCGAGACCAAAGCATTGTAAAATTTTAAATAGAAATGACCAATCAACCCGGTCGAAAGCCTTGGCGGCATCGAATGTCATAACCGCCAAGGGAATCTTATATGTCTGCGCCAGGTCGATTGCCCCAATAAGGTCGTGAGTTAATTCGCTCAGCTGCCTCCCTTACATGAAACCCTTTTGGTCCAGATGGATGAGTGGATCTATCACTTTATTTAATCATTTTGTAATAATCTGAGAATAGATTTTATGATCACAGTTTAAAAGTGATATTTGACGATATGATTCACAGTCACGTGGATTTTTATTCGGTTTTAAAAGGACTATGATTGTTGCTTCATCCCATGAAGAGGGAGTGTTATCTCCATTTAAAAAAGATGCATTAAATAACTGGAGAAGAACTGGGGCTAGTTCATCTCTAAGTGTATTATAGATCTCATTGGGGATAGAGTCGGGGCCAGCAGCCTTTCCTTTTTTTAGGGAGTTTATTACTTGGTTTATCTCATCTAATTCTACTGGAGCATTGAGAAATTCTTTATCTTCTTGTTGAAACAGTGGGAGGTCTAGACCCCTCAAGTATTCCTCCATTCCCCCCATGTCCAGGTTTTCCTCCCCCAGATATAGATTTTCATAAAAATGGACAAAGGAATCCTCAATTTCCAAATCTTCTGTAACTATGAGCCCATTTTTGTGAGAACGTACTTCTTTTATCATATTTCTCGCCTGGTCCGTTTTTGTTTTCCAAGCGAGAAGCTTGCCACACCCTTCCCCATATTCATGATGAGCCAATTTGCTGGCCTCCCATTTCTTTTTTAATATAGAATCTAAATGATTATTCAATTTGCACTTGACTGATTTTATGCTATTTAGGATGATCTCATTATCTTCGTCCATTTCAAGGTTTTCATACAGTTTCTGTAGCTCCATTTCTAACTTTCCTGTTTCCTCTTTTTGCTTTTTGGATTGATTACAATTTATGCTTAATAGAATCCCCCTCAGAAAAGCTTTATATGTATCCCAAACTGATTGGATTGCTGCAGAATCTAGGTTGTTTTCAAAAAATTCTTTAGTATCTATTTTTAGTTTTTGAATAATAGATTGTTCTGACAATAATGTTCTATTTATGGTACACCTTCGGGATGATTGAGTTTTACATATAGCTGCTTCCATAATTACTGCGGAGTGATCTGACATGTGTTGGGGGGCGTGGGATACTAGGACCGTATTACGAAAAAATGATGTACTCACTAAAAAGAAATCAATCCTTGATCTATGGCCGCATTTTTTGTTATGAAAAGTGAACTTACTGCCTTTCGTTTTGGATTTGGCGAGCATCTCGCTCCATATATCTATTAGATTTATATCCACCATTAACTGTCTTAAGGCTCTTCTCATTTTTGCTGTGGTAGATACAGCTCTGGGAGAGGTCGAGTCTCTACCTGGATTTAATACCAGGTTAAAATCCCCTCCTAAAATTATATCATTGTCGACTTCTAATAAATGGGGTATCATTGAATATAGGGGATTCGGATCATCCCAATTGGGGCCATAATAGCTTGCAAGCGACATTCCATAACCATTTATTTTTATTTTTGCCACCGCCCATCGACCTGCAGGATCCACAATACTTTCTTTCAGCACTGCCAATGCTGATTTTTTGATTAATATTGCGGAGCCTTTAGAGGTGTAAGGTTCGTTTGTGCATATGCAGTGTTCGATCCACCTATGCTGCTTTATAATTAGCTCCCATTCTTCCCTCAGTAGATGAGATTCTTGTATAAGACAAACCTTACACTCGGACAATCTTAAAAATTCCAATATCTTGTTTCTCCTTCTGGGTATTCTCAAACCATTTACGTTCCACGTCATTATTTCTAAATCAAATTTCCTCATCCTTGACAACGTTCTATATTAGGTTTTTCAATGTTTTGAATAGGATAGAGATAAACTAAATGTTTTTTGGAGATTGCGACTTCAGCTGAGGAAATTTGTTTTTTGATTTTTTCCCATATGCTCCCCACCCTGTGCAAAATAAAAATAACCAATGTTTCCAATTTATAAGTGGGCTCCATCCCCTCACCCCATAGGGGAACCTCCCTTTCAACTACTAGAGGAATTCCTCTATATTTTAGGCTCAGTCTCGGCTCAAAACATACAAATATTTACTTCATTTCGCTGAGGAGCTCTTAATTCGATCTATAAGGGCATTTGCTTCTTCGGGATCTTTAAAAATGTACATCTTATTATCCCACATAACCTTCATAGATGCTGGGAACCGTAGAGACGCTGTAACACCCATGGTTTTCAATTCCTGCAATGACTTTCCCAGCTCCCATTGTTTTTCCTGAGTGAAGTGAGATATGTCCGATCTAATTCGAAGGGACCAATCAGATCTCTTGTACTCTCCTGCTTTCAGACCCCCTGTTAAGATCTTCTCCTTTAAAGTGTAAGATTTGAAATTAACCAGGATCTTTCTGGGGTTTTTCTTCCCGATTTTTTTAAAGTAAGGGTCTCTGTGGACTCTTTGTATATCTCCCTCCAAAATGTTTTTATCTAAGTCGGGATGAATATCGCATAGGGTGTTGATGACAAATGATTTTATATCGCTACCTTCTGCATCTTCCGGGACATTTAAGAGGCGAATGTTGTTCCTTCTTGCGGCATTTTCTAAAACTTCTAGTTTTTCTTTTAGAGCTCTATCTTCTCCTCTTAAAGCTTGTAACTCGTAGGTGTTTTTCTCAACTTGTTTTGTTACTCCCTCCACAGCTCCCACCCTTTCAGAGATTGCGTTCAGTTTAATTTCAAAATTCTCACAGACTGCTTGTATTTTTAGTTGATTATTTTCTGATACCGCAAGTTTTTCTCTGACTTCCGTGAGTAAAGTTGTTAATAGACCTTCTGTAAGGGAGGACACCCCTCCAATATTTGGTGCATCTGTACCATTTATAGAGTTTAACTCGACCGAGGGGGCTCTCTCCTCTCCCCCAGGGATAAGGTGGTCCTGATTGGGTGGCATGGAAGGGGGCGCCTCTACAATAGCGCTGTTCTCCAGCTCTAAGAGCTCATATCTATTTTCAAGTACCAAAGGCTTCTCCCTTTTTTAAAGCTATATCGGTCTCTGGTTGATCTATCTTGCCCCCGACAACGAGTTGCGCAGTCTGAGCTTTAAAAAAGGATCTCAACGAAGGGGTAACTCTATTTGATTTTGCTTTGCCCGGATTTTTCCTTTCTTTCTTGTCAGCTGTGATGGAAGTTGGGGTTATTCCTTTCTTGGTGGTTCTATCTATTTTAGCACTTTGTCTTTTATCTAGTGTAGCCGAGTTCATGGGGGCTGCGGGGTCTAGATCAGGGGAAGCTCTCCTCCTCCCCCAAATCTCTCTGCTTCTAAGGGTATACCTATTAGGTTTAGATTTATTGCTAACTAGCTGTGGGCTCTGATTTGCTTGAACCCCCGATTCCCTATCAAAGTCGAGTTTTGGCCCCCAGTCTCTCCCCCTTCTCCTTACCGGAGTCATTGGAGTTCGCCATATGTTGAATTCAGCCTCCTCCTGTCTTTTTTTCCCCCGGCGTAGTTGTATCTGAGAAATCCTGCAAAAAATCGAGAGTGGCGTTGTTCCCCCAATGCGAGGGACTAGTGGGCTCCACAAACAGCCTCGCCGATCTAGTCCCAACTCTTGCTGCGACCCCTCTCCTCACCGCTAGACCGGCGGCGGCTTCATACCAACGCCCTCCACGAACCTCCAACACCCCCTCCACTGCCGCTGCCTTGTATCAGGCACTAAGCGCCGAACATTGGGACTGAGAGAGAGAAAGACGGAGGCTCGATTTCTAAGTTTAAATTTTATCAGCTGTCAAGTTGGATTAGATCTGCCGGGAACGACGTGGAAGGGAACTCAAATTTGGCGTATAAGATATGTACTCGTAGTGGCAAAGAAAAAGAAGTGGCTGCCTGGTACTGGTTACTTGCCCAAGGTGGAGAGGAGGACCGGGCTGCATTTATGGAAATTTGGAAAAAAGACCTGCCGGATGAAGACCTTGAAAATATTGGGCAAGTATCTATGTTCTATCTCTGGTCCTATGTAAATGCTGCTTCTTTAAAAAAGAATCACATCTTTACAGCGCACAAGGCATACTGGACTCCCCAGAAAATTTCAAAGATGGGAAGTCGAGACATTAAGAAGTGCCCCAAATGTGGAAGTGAATTGGCTAACGAGGTACATATGTTTTGGAGTTGCCCGGTCTTAACTCCCTTCTGGGACAAATTGGTAAGACTCTTTCTTATATTATGGGTTTAGAAATAAAGTTAACAATAGTTTTGGTTCTTTTTGGGTTACTTCCTAGTGAAATTGAAGAATGAAGTTTAACTAGAAACCACAAAGCGCTATTTTTTGTTCTGATTCTTTTAGCCCGAAGGGAAATATGTATCAAGTGGATTTTGCCTTCTTCCTCTACGGAAGTAGAATGGGTACATTCCATCCAAAGGATAGCTATGCTAGACCAAGTAGGGATCCATAAGAAAAAAGCTAGATATTGGGAAATATGGGAAAACTGGGTTGAGTCAGGGACTAGTTATACATAAAGGGAATGGGAAGGGGGAGAGGCGATACGACAGGTAAAAGAAACTAAAATGTTTGGAAATTAAAATATCTTGTTGTTTTTCCTTTTTTTTATTTTTTGGGCCCTATGATTATCTAACATGCCCAAGGCAAAGCCCAGGCGTGTGGGCTGAGAAGGCCTTTCTTTATGGGCAACGTTTCACTGGGGGCCAATGTAGACTCAAGACAATGGCAAAAACCCATATAAGGAGTTGAAGGTACAGTTTTCTGGAAGTTACATTGTATCCTCAAATCGGTAATTACAGGAGTACTCCTTCAGACTTCAAACAGGGTTAGAGACTCTTTTTTCTTGATTATTTTTCTTGGAGCATATTATCTTCATATGAGGACTAAAAAAAGAAGAAAAAAAAAACACGCCCCCTGGCGAGTTGTAAGTTGGGGAATTAATTCGCCTTCAATACTGAGGGTCCCTGAGGGACAACTAGCCCAACAGGTATCTCCAGAATGCGCCAGGGAGCTGCGTTGCAGACAGGTGTTCTGAGGCCACGCCCCTTTTTACACCTCTCTGCAACGCAGCTCTGTGGCGCTTAATAGGGACCCTTAGGATTCAAAGGGACTTAATCTCTCAACTTAGAACGGCCACAGGGTGCGTTTACAGTGGTGAAGGAGGGGGACGGGGCCTGAGGTGACGTGTGCAAACATGCCCTGTGGCACGTTTTAAGTTGGAGAAATAATTCACTTTCAGTCCTGAGGGTCCCTGTGGGCCTACTAGCCCACCAGGGGCTTCCAGTAAGTGCCACTGCGCTGCATTGCAGAGAGGCGGACTAGGTCATGCCCCTTTTTACACTTCTCTGCAAGCTCTGTGGCGCTTACTGGAGGTACCTAGTGGGCTAGTTGGACCCTAGGGACCCTCAGGATTCAAGCGGACTTAATCTCCCAACTTAAAACGGCCACAGAGCGTGTTTGCACAGTGGTGAAGGGAGGGGACGGGGCCTGAGGTGATGTGTGCAAACACGCCCTGTGGCGCTTTTTAAGAGGTAGTTTTAATCCCCCAGCCCTATTATAAACTAGGGGCTTACAGAGGAGGTCATGCTAATCACAGGGGGGACCCCGACGCATAGTGTTCCCTAGAGCATGAAGGTGTTTTGACTGTATTCTAAGTGTCTTTTAACATAGCACTGTCTCTAGGACTGGTTAGTCAGACTCAGTTACCACCAGTATCCGTCTGAAAAAGTTGAGGGTACAGGATGATTTTGCAACAAGGCTTCTTTCTGCTCTTCTGTTTGTTCTTTCTGCATGTTTTCCTTCTTCCTGCACTTTTCTCCATCTTTGAGGACTTCTGTTGCTTCTTTCTGCATTTCTTTCTGTGCATTTTTTCTTCTTTCTTCACATGTCCTATCTCTGTAGGCATAGTTAGAAATTAGCATTTAAAAAACCTTTGAAATTCACTGAAAAAACCATAGGTTTCAGGTACGTTATAGTTAGGAATTAGCATTTAAAAAACCTTAGAAATTTACTGAAAAAACCATAGGTTTCAGGGGCGTTATAGTTAGCTGGACATTTCACTCGTACAAAACCATTGAAATTCCCCCGTTATAGTTAGTTCAGTTAACTATAACTTGCGTGCCCGCAATGCACTGCTGATGACGTCACATATTACATCACTTATGACATTTTTCAGTGACATCACTCATGACATCACTGATGACATCTGAAATGACATCACTCACGACATCACTGATGACATAATCCTTGTGATAGAGTGGAAGACCTCCTCTCACCCTAATATAAAATTTGATACACTCATTCAAAAATAGAAACCAAAATTTTCAAAACAATGGACATATCAATACCAGTTACAACAACCTATTCAGTAATTCTAAAATCCACATACACATCCACTCATTCACCAACTGTCCTATACAGTCACTCATACGTGTACTCAGTCATCATAAGTACTCATACACTTATACATCCTGTTACACACCACCACTCATCCATAGAGTTACTCACACACATAGTCACTCATGCTAATAAAGAATCAAACATCCATTTATTTGCATATACAGTTATACACACACCACCACACTTACGTATAAAGAAACTTACACTTATTCATACAGGAACTCTTCCAATCTCTCACTCTCACATATACTCACTTATATACACCAATAGTCACATTTACTAGTTTAAAACATATGTAGTTACTCATAAAGACACTATTGAGACAGTCATTCACTCACTAACTCACCCATACACACACTCATCCACCCATACAGTCCTGCACATATGCTGTCTTCAACGCATACAAACAGTGAATGTCTGTATCCGTCTGTCTGTTGGTGTGTAACCGGCTATATGGGTTTGTGAATAGCTACAAGAGTGTCTATATGTGTTATTGATTGGTTGTCTGAGTATCTGTATGGGTGCCTGAGTGTTTATGTGGGTAGGGTGTGTGTGACTCTGTGCATAGATGTGTGAGTGGGTGATTCACTGGGGTGCATGGTTTCAAGAGTGCATCTGTGATGACTGTATGGTTGGGTGAGTGTGTGTATGGGTGTGTTAGTGAGTGAATGTATATCTCAGTGGTACATGTGTGAGTAACTACATATGTGAAAGGCAGTATATATGTGTGTTGGAGTATATAAATGGCTATAAGTGAGAGTGTGTGATTCTGAGAGTGGATGTATGGATGACTGTGTGCGTGTATCAGTGATTGTATAAGAGCGTAAAAATGTGCTTGTATTTGTATGAGTGATTGAGCTGGTGTGTGTATAACTGTATAGGTGAGTAAATGGCAGTGTGATTAATTATTTGCATGACTGACTAGGTGTGTGAGTACCTCTATGGTAAGTGGTGGTGTGTGAGTGTTTATATAGGTGTATGAGTACATATGGTAGTCCTGTACTGAGTGACCATAAGTATGAGTGACTCTACGGGTGAGTGAGTGGATGTGTGTGTAAACCTAAGAATCAGTGAGTGTGTATGTAGTTATTGCTGTTGGAGTGCTTATGGGTTTTAGAATGTCTGTAATTTAGAGTGGGTGTATCAAAGGTTATATTAGGGTGTGAAAAGTATCAATTTATCACATGGATAATGTCATCAGTGATGTCATCAGTGATGTCATTTGAGATGTCATCAGTGATGTCATCAGTGATGTCACTGACCATGTCATGAGTGATTTAATATGTGACGTCATCAGCAGTGCATTGTGGGGACGCGAGTTATAGTTAGCTGAATTAACTATAACTGGGGAATTTCACCAGT